>NW_012116377.1:2066677-2076728 GCF_000951035.1 Colobus angolensis palliatus
AGAGAGAGAGAGAAAGAAAAGTCTAGAGGGAAGTGAAGGCCTTCTTATACCCCCCCACAAGGGTCACACTGTGCCTTGGTAGCAGTTAGTCAAACTGATGTGGGGCCACACACCCCACTCAAATAATCCCTGGCATTCAAGGGTCTTGACAGCTAGCCTGCCATCTCACAGGCGACTCCCTGAGCCACCGTCTCCTGAGGCTGCAGGCCCCTGTTCACTCCCTCCATAGCTCTCACATGACCATGTCTTTGCTCTGTTGTTTCCTCTGTCTAGGATCCCACTCACTGGTAAATTTCTCCCCACCCTCCAAGTCCCAGATGAAGGGCCATCTCCACTGTCCAGACCCCTCCCTCCATCCCGAGGTCTCACTTCTGAGAGCCCACCACACCCCCTATGCCTCTCCCTAAAGCCTGAATCATGCTGCACTCTGGTCACTCATTGCTGTGGACCGAGTCAATACCTCAGAGTGTGACTGCATTTGGAGATAGAAAATTTAAAGAAGTATTATAATTAAGTTAAAATGAGACTGTTAGTGTGGGCCCTAGTCCTATATGACTCATGTCCTTATAAAAAAGGAGACCAGGACACAGGAGATTCCTGGGGCACATATACAAGGGGAAAGGCCATGTGAGAACCCAGGGAGAAGGTGACAAGCCCAATAGAGAGGCCTCTGAGAAAGCAGCCCTGCTGACACCTGGATGGCAGATGTCCAGCTTCTGAAACTGGACAGTACATTTCTGCTGTTTAAGCTACCTGGTCTGCAGAGATTTGTTCTGGCAGCCCTAGCAGACTAGTACACTCGTGAGCAGTTCCTCTCCCCTGAGAGATGGTCTGGGTGGGGCTACCTGGCTGGGCCAGAAAAAGCACTGTTGCCCTTGGCCACTGTGATTAGTTTGGGATGGGCACACAACCAAAAGTAAAGCCCCATTAGCTGGTCCAATCTGAGTGAATCTTAGAACTTCTGCAAGTGCTGCTAGAGAAAGGCCAAGGCTCTTTCTGGGGGGACTTGAACCTGGAAGTTGTCGCACTGCAGGTGCAAAGGCCATCCTGCTGGTGCTGGGGTTGATGGATGCCAATGCTACCTCTGCTTCTGTCCATTTCGAAAGTCAGCACTATACCCTGGCTCTCCAGTTCCTTAAGCATACATAAGTCCCCCTTTTACCAGAGGTGGCTTGAATTGGGGTTCAATTTCTAACATGCAACAGGACTTTACCTGGTACATGCCCATTGCTGCCCCTCAGCTCTATGCAGGAAACCTGAACACTCAGAAGGAAGCCAAGCATGGGATAAAGAACTCTTCCTCTTCAATCACAGAGCTCCAGCTGGTCTCATGTCCACTCTGAATACAAGATTATACTTCCCAGCTTCTCTTGCAGCTAGATGTGGCCATGTGACTAAGTTCTGGCCAATGATATGTAAGCAAAAGTATGGGGTGGAGCTTTGGGAAGTTTCTCTTTAAAGGCAGACAATGGGTCCTGGTGTTCAAAGTCAGGACTTGATGGCCACAGCTCCAAAGGCCAGATCCTCACCCCTGCAAGACAGCCCTTGTTAGCTGGTCATTCCCAGAAAGTGGCAATCCCATGGGGGTGAGAGCACTGAGGAGGAGCCCAGTGACCCTAAATGTGATGCTTGCTTCCTGATGTCCTGGAGCAGGACACCTTTCTATATATGAGGAAACCTAAGCTCAGGGGTGTTTCAGACTGTCAGGGCTCTCATCTTGACTCATCTTCCTCTTCCCACTGCAACTATCCTAGAAGTCCAGACCAGAGTGACTCCCTCCTTCCTTAGCAGGCCTTTAGGTTGTCACCCTCCCTTCCTCCTAGCTGGCCCTTAGTTTGTCACTCTCCCTCCTTCCTGGCTGGTGGCTTTCAAAGCAGGTCTCCATGGCTATCACTGAGGCTGAGCCACCATCACCTCCTTCCTGGAAGACTCAGCCAGACTCCTGACTCCCACTGCCATCCTACCCTGCAGTTCATGCTTTTCCCAGCAGCCAGAGTGATGATGCTAAACCCGAAGTCGGATGCTGTCCCTCCCTTATTGTCTCCCCTTCAGAAGGTCTCCATTCCCATGAAGGGAAATCCAGATCCCCTGCCCTGGCCTGAGGGATGCTGCACCATCCAGCTCCTGGCTCCCTGAGCCTTCCCCTTCAGCCTTCGTCACTCTACTCCAGCCACCCCAGGCCCCTCGCTGTTCCTCAAGCCACCCCCAAGCACGTTCCACCTCAGGGCCTTTGCACCTACTGTTCCCTTTGCCTGACATGCTCTTCCCCCAGACATGCCCATAGCTCACCTCCCTCACAAATCCAGAGCCCTTCCCTGGCCACACACACTGGAACAGGAGCCTCCAGCCACAATGGACACCCAATAACTTGGTGAATGCATGAAGAAATCAACAAGTATTAAAATGAATGAATGACCTTATACCCACTCTTTCATGAATCTTCTAAAATTCCTATAAGGTTGAATGGATTCCTATTCCTATTAGGGGGTATGGATTCAACTAGAGACATGACCCTCATTGGGAGTCCTGAATGCAAGTCAATGCATAATATATGCATATCAACATATATTATGTTGCTACTTTTGTGGGCCAAAAATCATTTCATATTGGCAATTTCATAAGCTTAACCTATCCTCTGGCAGTCACTCCCACACTCAAAATCCTCCAATGGCTCCCGCTCAGAAATTCAAACTTGTTAAATTGACCCTACATACCTCCTGGCTCCAGCTCCTACTTCCTTCCAGGCTCACCGGACCAACTGCCCTGCATCGCTATCCCAAGGATTTTCTTGTGCACCTCTCTTTGCTGGAATTCCCCCAGCCACCTCTGCCTGCCAAGCCCACTAGAATGCCTCTTGCCACTGGCCTCTGCTCCTCCCTGGTGTGCACTGGCAGTATTCCTCCTCAGCCTCACTTCTACAACCATGGCCAGCTGGGGGCTGCTCAACAGGAGGGGATCCTTGTCCAGGCACTGCCCTGCACTGTAGCCCTCCTGCTGCGCCCCAGACCTCTGTGGGGACTATTCCAATGCCAGCCGATATACTGACTGTTCTGAGACTGAAAGTTATGCTGGAATGAACCCAGTCCTGAGAGGCCCTGCCACTCACTTTTGTTGACTTTGAGCAAGTCCCTTTTGAGCCTCAGTCTCCTCATCTATAACATCTTACATATCAGAAGTCACAAATTTAAAACAATGCTGGAGCCCATGCCTGGGTCCCAGAAATGGTGTGTGTATGTGTGTGTGTGTGTGTGTGTGTGTGTGTGTGTGTGTGTGTGTGATATCTGAGTAGAAGAAAGCACAAAAACCACAAATGACAAGCAAGAGGAGGCTCACAAGACAGATTAGGCAACCTTAACTGGAGTCTCAGTGTTGATACCACTCACTGTGTGACCTGGGACAGTCCCATTCTCTCTCTGGGCCTCTGTTTCCACCTAAAAAGTGAGCCCTGGAATTGGGAAGAGGGAGAAGCAGGGCAGATGGTGCAAGGCAAAAGTCTACACAACAAAGATCCTGGAAAAGGCTTACCTCCGGAAAGGTCTCTGCCAACTTCACCAGTGGCCCAAAAAACTGATTGCTGGTTTGCACCTCTGTCAATAAACTATTGGGGTGGTATGGATTCAACCAGAGACCCGGCTCTCACTGGGAGTCCTGAACGCAAGTCGATGCACCTGCAGGACCCCATACTGAGATCCTGTCTGCAGTTCTGTAAGGTGCAAATAAGAAGGTACTGACAGAATATGGTGACAAAACCAGGCCTGCTGCAGAGATGGGTAAGGCCTTCCAAAAAGCAATGGGAAGAAAGTGTTCAGTGGCAAGCATGGGAGTGAAGCCCCTGCCCTCATGAAGCTGACATTGCAAACCAGTTCAGAATGGATTCAGACAGTGTGAAGTGCTTGGCTGATGGGATGGAACTTTGAGGTGAGAGGGGACTTTCGACAAGGTTGCAAAGGTCTAGAAGACCTGGACAGGGTCAGGGGCATGGGGCTGAGGAAAGGAGCTAAGGCAGAAGAAATAGCTGGTGTCCAGCATGGTGTGTTTGGGAAAAAGAACAAGGCTAAGTGAGCAAGGTGAAGAGGGAAGATGGAAGCAGAGGTCAGCAGCAGCTAGATGAGCAGTGGGGATTTCATTCTGATGCAAGAAAGCCTCCAGAGGGGTTTAAGCAGCACAGTGACATGATCTGATTTCCATGTAAAAGGAAGATCCTGCCTGCTGGGTGCAGAAGGGACTGCAGGATGGCCGGGAGCAACAGGGAAATGAGATGGGGGAGCATGGGACAACCTGGGAACCCAGACGTGACAGCAGTGTGACCTAAGGAGGAGGTGGCAGGGATGCCCAAAGATATCCAAGGCTGACCTGGCTTTCAGGTCACAGTGCAGAAGCCAGCCTGTGGCAATTTCTGGTCCCCTAATGCACATGCACACAAGCCAGAAGACACACAGCATGGCCTCCTACCACTGACCAGGGCCTCCTGGAGACCAGCCTTGCTCTCTCTGACCCTTTTCCACCAGACTTTTGTTATAATTGCTTCAGAAGTCAAATGTGTGGCTCAAAACTCTATGTGTACGTATGTGTCTGCACGCACCATTCCCATAAAACAGTTTCAAAGTCAAAAGCCCATGGGGATCAAGCGGATCATGTCACAGGATTGCACAGGCTGGGCAGCAGTGGGGAGTGGTGGGGACTGTGGCAGTGAATGGGTTGCCCATTCACTGCTACAACTAAAGGGAGCTGTGTTCTCAGTTTCAGGTCTTTGCAACCACGTGGGCACACATGTAAATTATGAGTAGATCTGCCAACTTTTCAAAAGAAACCAGAAATTCCTATATTTTAGGTGAAACAACAAGTTTTAAAATTTGGGCTTCAATTCAAAACACAGCATCAGCACTGTATCAGAGGTTAGCATTTGGGTCACTGGTTGCTGGTTTGCACCTCTGTCAATAAATGATTGAGGGGGTATGGATTCAACCAGAGACCTGACCCTCATTGGGAGTCCTGAATGCAAGTCAATGCACATGCAGGACCCCACCCTGAGGGACATTCTAGCAAGGGCAGGCGACGGAGTTCCAGAGGGCACCTGAGGGTATTCTGGTGTCCCTATAGCCTGATGTCCCTATAACCTGTAAGACTCTGCTGGGGTGTTTGGGTGAGCACATACCCACTTTCAGCTCCTTCCCGAAGACAGTGCGCTCTCCCAGCGCAGAGCAGTTCCAGCGGCCATTGCGGAACTGAAACTGACACTCGTCCAGGCCCATTTGCGAGCCTTCTCCTATGACGATGATGGCGTCGGGCCGGCTCTGGCAGATCGCCCGCTGTCTAGGAGCTAGGCCTGGGATCTTGTTACAGATGATGCTTGCGCCCAGAGCTACCACTGAGGAGAAGCCACTGGAGGGAGAGACACAGAGAGATGGAGTATTAGGCCAGCAAGGGGGCATGGACTAGGAACCCTTCCTAGCTGTCCAGCACTGGCCACCCCACTGCCCCTAGCAGTGGTCTCCCAACTTTTTTGATTCTGCACCCCTAACTCATGTCCATTCGAATAGAAACCCTATAATTTCTACATAGGCTCTTGTATCAATGCGTATACTCAATATCAGTGAAACACACACACTTGATTTTTGTTTTAGAAACAAGAAAAGATGATGTATGTCACAAACATTACATTGAGTGAAAAAGGCAAATTGCCTTTGAGTTTATGGTAGGATGCAATTGAGATGAAGTTCAAAAGCATGCAAAAGAAACCCTATATTGCTAGGGAATCATCTCTTTGGTAAAATTGTAAAGGCAAGCAAGGAAATGACGACTTCAAAGTCTCATGCAGCAGGTGTCTCTGAAGGAGTGATGGGTGTGCAGATGTTCACTTTAAAAAATCTGTTTTTTAATGTATATGTAACATATGCTCTCATGTATGTATATGTTTTATTATTGAAAAAAACCTTAAAAAGTAATTTTAAGTAGAAGTCCTGGCATTTTCTTCCTGCTGTCAATGGAGTACATGTATCCCACTCAAGGCATGACTGGCTTAGAGGATGTGTGTGACTATTATGAGGGCAATTCCTATCTTCTTCAACTATTCACTGATATGTATCAGATACCCATCATGTGCCAGGTACCATGCTAGGGGACAGCTGTGCACCTGACAGGCAAGGCCCTGCCCTCAAGGAACTAGGGAGGGTGACAACACAGGTGTCACAAATGAATAAAACAGGCCATCTCTGACAGGGATATGTACTATGAAGAAAGTAAAGGAAGATGCCGGGATGGCAACCAGGGTGTGCAGGTGGTGAGGAAAGTGAGGGCCACTTTAGTTGAGGTGATCAAGGAGGACTTCCTTGAGGAGGTGACATCAGAACAGAACAGAGATCTGAATTGCCAGGAGGCATCTGTGGGAAATCTGGAGAAGGGTATTCTGTGCAGAGGGAACAGGAAATGCAAAATTCTAGGAGACAAGCTCGAGGTCTTCAAGGAATAGAAAGAACCCACGGAAACTGCTACAAAACCAGGACTTGAGATGCAGGAAGATACTGGCGAGAGGAGATGGCTGAGGGCTGGCATTTTCTCAGGTGCATCAGGCAGCACCAGGAAGCACTGAAGGGTGTAAGCAGGACCTT
This sequence comes from Colobus angolensis palliatus, assembly GCF_000951035.1. Classification (NCBI taxonomy): domain Eukaryota; kingdom Metazoa; phylum Chordata; class Mammalia; order Primates; family Cercopithecidae; genus Colobus; species Colobus angolensis. Next base: position 2,073,286 of record NW_012116377.1, read on the forward strand.
GACATGACCTGGTGGTCCCTGCTCCATGGAGGAAATACCTGTGGGGTGCCAGAGCAGGAGCAGAGGGACCAGGCAGGTTAGGGTTGGTGGTGGCTTGGCCTGGTGGCAGTGGTAGGGCTGCAGGTAGAGCCACTGGGCAAGTGCCTCGTCCTGGGGCTCAGCTGTGGGCAGTTGTTCTGGAGTTGCGATTTGTTAGAGCGAGGTTCTCCTGTACCAATAACTCGAGGAGGTGACATGGACCCATGCCCTCCAAGAGCACAACTGATCACTCCTGCCATTTCCCTAGGCTCCTGCCATGTGCCAGCCTTCTCCCTGCAGCAGGCACTCTGTCCTTGCTGGCCCCTCTCCCTGGAAGTGCTCTCGCCCCTGATCTTCACAAGCTTGGCTTCTTGTCATTATTCACATGACCTCAAGGGTCACCTCCCTGATCAGCCCAGCTAAGGGAGCCTCCCTCCCTTCCCTTCCCCTAATAAATTCCTATCACAATCTCTGTTTTGTTTACTGGATATTCTTGATCACTCATGGTCTACTGACATGTTTTCATGTATGTGTTTTTAATTTGCATGCTCACTTGATCACTTGTCTTCTTCCTGAGAGGATGAGCTCTCTGCGGGCAGGGAGACTGTCTGCTGGTTCACTAGATGTCTACCGAATAAATGGATTGTGGCACTTCAAAGATGTGGCTCCGGGTGAGTACCTATTACATGGCAGGTGCCCCCAAATATGCATCAAATGCATCAGCAAACTTGGGCAGTGTCCCTACTATGTGCCAAGGCAGTATGGTGGGTGCTGCCACACACAGCAGCTCATGTGACCTTTCCACACAGCCCTGTGGGGCAAGAATCATCATATAAATTTCAAATATCTGAAAATTGAGGCTCACAGAGGTTGGGACCCGGAGGAAGGTTCTCAGCTAGCAGGTGTTGGAGGTGGGACAGCCTGGCTTTGCATCTGCATCTCAGCCCTAAACCAGGGTCTAACACACACTAGAATGCTGGGAATGTCTGAGGAAGAAGCAACATGAGAAGATTAAGTGGAGATGTTTTGGCATCATTTGTCAGGAGGACCCTCTGAGCACCTAGCTGGCCACCAGGAAATTTCTACACCAGCAGAGAGTGGACGGATTGGCATACTGGGGCCAAAGATTCCTAGGTACAATAGACTAGCCCCTAAGGGTCTGGCCTAGGTTCCCATCTAAGCTTCCCTCACTTATTAGTTGTCCAATCTTAGGCAAGTTTCCTTCCTTCTGCACTTCAGTTTCTCCATGGCTAAATTAGGGTATTGATAACTAGTCCCCACCTAATTGGCTGCTGTGAAAACCACATTTGCTAGAACATGGAAAGTGCTTAGAAGGTGTCAGGCACATAGTGAGTGCCCATAAATGTGGTGGTGGTGTTGTAATTATCACTATTCTTATTGGATCTGATTGTGGCAATAGGCTAGTTCGAGTAACAGAACTATCCGAGTAAAATAAGAATACCACAGATGCCCTACCATCAACCAGAAGCGGGTAGAGCCCAGTCATACGTGGGGAAATGGAAAAACCTTTTAGGGATGTTGAGACTTCACCCCTCATGCCCACTATACAGATGAGTAGCCCGAGGCACAGGGAGCAGCAGGGCCTGGCCCGAAGTCACCTGCAACTCCCACCTCCCCGACTTGGACCTCTCCCCACCCCAGAGGGCAGCTTGGGGCGGAAGGCCAGCGCCCTGCAGGACTCCCTCCCTCCCTCCCTGCCGGGCAGCTGGGCCCCCGCAGGGCCAATCCGGGGAGGCCGCGGCGCTGGCGGGAGGGCGGCCCGCGGGCGGGCGGGGCGGCCAGGGGAGGTTATTTTCTGCTGTTTTCCCTTTCTCTCTCCCCCGCCACCCGGGTCCCTCCTCCCCGTTTCTAATTAAAAAGGAGATAAAGCCGCACGCGGCCAGAGCCAATCGGCCCGACCGGCTTCCTGGATGCTGGATGTGCGCGGGGCGGCGGGGCGCGGGCCAAGATGAAGATTAAAGCAGGGGAAAAAAGAAAAGCCACCCAGACGCGGGCGAATCAATAACACTTAAAACACACCGGCAGGCTGGCGGTACTGGCGCGAGCCCCGTAGCCGCCTCTCCACCGCTGGTCCGGCTGGCGGCCCCTGGTCTGCTCTGCACGCACCTGCTCGCGGCAGCGGCCCGACAACTTGTGAAATCCCCGCTCCAGAGACGTGGACTGGGGAAGTGACGGGGTAGGGGGGTAGTAGTGACAAAACACAAAGGATCCTCACACACACACCCTCGCCGCAGCCCCTGCGGTCCACCCCTCCTCAAAAGGGGCAGTAGGTGGTTCACTGATGGGGGGTGGAGGGGCAGGGTGTGCGAGACCTACCAAGCGGGCCCTTCAGCGCCAGAACCTCTATCCATGCCTAGACCCCCACCGCTGGCCCACTGCTCCGAGCTTCACACGCGTTATGTCTTAACTACAAAGGGTGACCGGCTTTGCACAAGCAGCTCCAGGACGCGTCCCGAGCTGCCCCCTCCCACCTTCCAGCCAGAGCGCCCTTGAGCCCCACCTCCACAGAAACGTTGGGTGAAGCCAGAGGGCTGCTCGGGCGCCCGGCAGCCTCTGCTGCCCAGTTTCAGGGGGCGGGGTGTCCTGCCTCTCTCTAGCGCTTGTCTCCCTCAGTGTCTTGGGCCGCCTCTTGTCCCACCTTTGTGTGTGTTTGTTGGGGGCGGGACGTGCTGTCCCCTTGGCCCGGGAAGGGGCTCTGGGAGTCTAAGGGTCCCTGGAAATCGAGTGGTGCCAAGGTTCCGAGCGGCGGTTTATGTTTTTGCCAGGGAAAGTCCTTCCCCCTGGGTACCTGTTCCCTGTTTGCACGGACCGGCCCCGCCAGCCACCTGGGGACTGCCCAGTCTCTAGGAGCTGCTGTGCCGCGCCTCCTGAGAGAGTTCCTCTCGGGCTCCTCGAGAGCGGCTGTGGTCCTGGCTTGATGTTCCTGCTAGACCTGCTGTCCCTATGCCCGGGTTCGAAGAGTCCCCGGGATGGGCTGAACCTTTGCAGCAGCTGGCCCTCCCCCAGAGCCCCTCAGGCTGGAGCGTCCCTACCGGCTGTCTCTGGTCCTGGGAGATTCCAGACTCAGACGTCCTCAGGATGGCCAGTCCCCCTGTCTATATCTCCTGGGGCGTCCGCCTGCGGGGGACCTTTGTGCGTCCACCGCTCCCACACCGCACCCACCCGGCCTCTCAGAGAAGCTGTGGAAGTTGGTGGCCGGCCGAGGCTCGCAGGCGGCACACCTCCCTCCCCGGGCCGTGCCAACTTTGCCAAGACACGCGCGGAAAGGGCGCAGGCAGCCCTTACCCGATCCGAAGGTAGACCATGCCCAGGCTGAGAAAGAGGTGGCCCAGGCAGCGCCGCGCTTTCCGGTTCATAGTCCCGGTTGGCCGCCGGGGCCGCGGGCCGGGCTGTGCTGATCCCGC
>NW_012116377.1:2077118-2098098 GCF_000951035.1 Colobus angolensis palliatus
CAGGGCCGCCTGCACCAGGCGCGCGCTCGTGCCTTTCCATGCGCGCTCCCGGGGGCCCCCTCCCTGCTCTGGGGTGCAGGTGGGAGGCTGGGGAGCACAGCCTGTTTGGAGGCGGGAGGAGCCCTCTCGTCCCCCACTCGTCACTAACTTGCAGGTTGCAGGGCGAGTGGGCGTTGAGTGGCTGCCCTCGGGTGGAGTGGACCATACTTGGCCGAGAGCCCTAGTGCCTTGGTCTGCTGCCCCGCTCGCTCAAGCCCGGAACAGGGAGATGGGGCTGACAGAGCACACCCCTGTTCCCCAACCCCAGCTTCAGGGGAGGGCGCCCCCTTTCGCGGAGCGACGGGCGGACTGGCTCAGCGTATTTCTTCCCTACCCTCACCTATTCGAGAGTTGTGGCAGGGGGTGGCAGAAGATACTTGGGCAGCCTTCTCTGAGATCCTGCTGTTAGCCGACAGACGGAGTCGGGCTGAGGCCCAGGAGCCCCGCGCGGAACAGCAGTGGGGCGCCGGAGCCGCGGGAGTGTGAGGGGCGCAGCTGGCCGCTCAGAGCACGCTCGCGGCGACACCAGGCGGACACGGCGGGTAGTGCACCTTGGCCTCGCTCCCGGGAACAAAACGCTTTAAGTGCCCTGGCCTCTACGAGGGGGCTGACCCCCTACTTTGGTGTACACCCCATTCAGTGAGCAGGGGGAGTCTAAGTGTCCCTGGAAATTGGGTAGTGCCAAGACTCCGAGGGACAGTTTATGTTTTTGCCCGCGAATGTCCTTCCCCCGGGTACCTGTTCCCTGTTTGCACGGACGGGTCCCGCCTGCCACCTGGGGGATGTCCAGTCTCTAGGAGCGGCTGTGCCTGCGCCTCCTGAGAGTGTTCCTCTCGGGCTCCAGGGACTGAGCTCCCTGGGAGCGGCTGTGATCCTGGCTTGGTGTTCCTGCTGGACCTGCTGTCCCTATGCCCGGGTCTGGCAAATCTGAACTCAGGTTTCAGCTGAAGACACTGAGGCTCAAGAGGGTGAAGGTGTTTGCCCTGAGTCACCAGCTAGTGAGTGGCAGAACCATATGGGAAACAAAGTATGCCCAACTGTAGTAATCTCCTGCACCCAGGCTTGCCTATCCTTCAAGATTGCCTTTCTAAATTACACACACACACACACACACACACACACACACACCCCACCATTCAGGCATTCATTCACATTCCATATTCTGTGCCAACCACGATGGTGGGCACCGTGGACATAAGGAAAAAGAAAGGCAAGAGTCTTTCCTCTTGGGGCCAGGAAGGGGGCAGATCATAAGTGAACAAGAACAGGAGTTACAGATAGTAGACCATTAAGCAGGGTGATGGGAGAGGGAATACTGGGTGTTGTAGGCTTAATTTTAGATCTGAGAAGGTGGCATTTGAGCTGAGGCCTGAAGGACACAGCATCAGGGGTCCAGCACTGCAAGAACGGTACCAGCAGGTGCAAAAGCTCAGGGGTGCGTATAAGCCCCAGAGAGGAGATGGTGGGCTATGATAGAGAGAGAGAGAAGGCCTGAGCTTGAAGGGAGATGGTCTACGCAGATCCACAAGGCTGTGTGGGTACGTCAAGGAGCTTGGATTTCAGTGGTGTGTTCAGTTGGGGACATTGGAAGGATGATGAAGGGGGTGACTGATCTGATTTGTGTGTTCAAAAGCTCCCCGTGGCTGTCCTGTGGGAACACACTGCGGGAATGGGAACAGGTGAGTAAAGTGCACCGTCAAGCAGACCTGAGAGGAGATGACAGTGGGGATCCAGGTGAGACACTGGTGGGGGGGGTTAGGGTGGTGCTCTTAAAACATGTCCACAAAATTATTTGACACTCCTCCTATGAAGAAGTGGGTTCTCTGTGCTCTCCCTGCATGAATATGGGTGGGCTTGTGATGGCTTCCACCGATAAGATGTAGTAGAAGTGATGCTCAAAATTACAAGTCTTCATGATAAAAGACAATGCAGTCTTTCTTTTGTTGGCTGGAGCACCAGTGCTGGGGCCCTGAGCTACCATGGTAGAGGCCTAGAGGCCACCAGGCTGTGAGGAAGCCCAGGCATAGGCAGAGGACACCTGTGCTTGCTCCAGCCCATAGTCCCAGGTGAGTTCAGCACTGGTGTCACTTTGCCCAGGTGCCAGAAATGTGGGTAAAGGTACCCCCACCATCGTGTCATGCTGGCTTTGTGTCTGCCGAGCTAAGGTATGGTAGACAGTGGCTGTGTAGTACCCCCAGTGTACCCTGCCCAACTTCCTGAGCCCTATAACTTGTGAATATGATTGTTTTACACCACTAAGTTTGGAGGTGGTGCTTATTACACAGCAGTTGTAACTAGGACAATAAGGGTGGAAGTGGGGTGCAGAGAGGAGAAAAGGACCCAGGATATGGGGCCTGTGTCTGGCACGGACAGGACTTAAAAGGATTCAGGGGAGAGAGTGGAGGGGTATAGAAAGAGAAAGAGGAATGATAGGTGACCCCGATGTTGGCTGGAGCATTTGGGTGAATGGAGGTGCCTTGTAATGATCTGGAGATGGTTGGAGAAGCTAAGGGTTTGGTAAAGTAAATCACAAGGTCTACCCTGGCCATGTTCTTCCTTCCTGCATTCTTCCTCCTCCTCTTCCTCCTCTTCCACCCAGAGATGCAGTCAGCACAAGCCCTGAGCAGTCTACCTCCAAAGAATCTCTCAAATATGACCTTTATTTTCTGCATTCACTATCATTCCTAGACCAAAGTTTCACTCATGTCATGAATGCTGGGATGTACTTGTGACCCAATGTCAGGCCAGGTGCTAGGCACATACCAACAGCTCAGTGTAGGTGCTGGGTGCATCGGAAGGTGAGGGAGGAGGAGGAAGAAGAGGAGGAATACTGGAGGGAAGAATATGGCCAAGACAGATCAGTAGATCAAATAAACGCAGTCTCTGCCCCTCCTGGAGCAACCCATCTGAGGACCAATTTCATGATCAAACATATAAGTGGCACTATTACATGCCAGGCACTGTCATTTATAGCCTCAGCATATCAACTCACTGAATCACCTGAAAATGCCAAGAGGCAGGTGCTCCACTTGTTGGTATCATTATCACAGCCATCATTATTTGATAGTATGAGGAAAGTGAATCAGGGAGGGATTGAATAAAGTACAAAATTCCCACAGCCAGTCCATGGCCGAGCTGGGCTTCAAACCTAGAGAATACTGATTTCAGCATCTGCTCTTAATCTACCCCCCCAGCCCCATTCGGCTGTGTATTTAATGGAGGAGGGCGAAAGACTTGGGACACTCCAGTAGGAAACAAGGTGTTAGGCACCAGGAGGTGTGGTGTGCAAAGGGCTGTTGGAACACAGAGGAGCTCCTCATCCAGTCTCAGTGGATCAGGGAAGGCTTCCTGGAGGAAGTGTTCCTAAAGTGGGATCCTAAAAGAATGAATTGGTATTAAGCAAGTAGAGTTTTTGAAACCAAAGGAAACAGGGCCACAGAGGTTCAAGGTGCCTGGATATTGGTGTGTTAGAAGGAATAAGGGTGGAAGGAGATAAGCAGGGAAGAGGCCCAATAGGGAGTCTAGGGACGCAGGGCATATTAAGAGGGGCAGGGGTGTTACATGATCAGGTTTATGTTCCACGAGGTTCATGGTAGCTGTCGTGGGAGCCAAAGGAAGAGGCAAGAGAGGAGGGCAAGTCAGGAGGTTTCAATATTACCTGTGGGAGAGAAGGCTTACCTTGGACAAAACGGTGGCAGACGGTGGGGAGAGAAGTGGGTGGATTTGAGAGCGAGTTTGAAGGCAGGATAGACAAGAGGGGGAAGGCCTCCAGGACAGTGTCCTGTCCTGTGAGAGTGCGGCTGGTGAGAAAAATACAGAGTGGTGACCCAGAGAGCAGGAGGTCTCAGGGACTGAAACTTGGTTTTGGACATGCTGAGTCTGAAGTGTCTGTAGGTCACTGAAGGGTAACTGGTGCTTGGGGAGAGGCTTTGGGCTGTTACTTCTGGGTTGGATATCCCCAGCTAGAAGTGGGCAGACATTCAAATCAAGGCAAGGAGAGGACGCCCTGGGAGACTAAGAAGGATGAGTGGGGAAGGCCCAGTGCAGAGCCCCAGGAATTCAGCATGATTTAAAGAACCAGCTGGGGAAATGGAGTGACTAAAGGTAACAAAGACAAGCCTGAGAGGCAGGGAGTTCATCAGAGAGTGAGAGAAGGAAAAGGAATTTGTGGTGTCTGGCTTCACAGGGAAGGAAGGAGAGGCAGAACTAAAAAGGGTTCCATCTTATCAGCCTAGCATCCAGAGATCTTTATGGTCTAGCTCAAAATTACCTTTACAGCCTCCACTTTCCCCAAACACTTGTGCCCATATCACAACAAATTAGTGGGTTGCCACTAGCATTTATGAAAAGAAATAGATCAGAAAATAACAGAGGACATTATGCATAAGGTTCCAACTGTGTGTGTGTGTGTGTGTGTGTGTGTGTATTGGATGTGTATGTGTATACGTTGTGGGTTGTGATTTTTAAAAAAGTTGAGAGACTACTACAGCAGCCTGTCATTCCTTTGCATATGTCTAGAGTGCCTTCAGCTGTCTTTTCTACCTGGTAAACTCCTAACTTATCCTCTAAATCCCACCCAAATGTCAACTCATCTGAAAAGCCTTCCTTGATCTACATTACTCCTATCCTAGGCACTTGGTCTCTTCCTCATTCAGTCAGTCATCAAACATTCGTTGAGGATTAAACTGTGCCAGTCCCTGGGCTGGGTTCACTGCTAGCGTACAGCAGTGAACACAATAGACATGATCTTTAAAGGGACCACCTTTTAATGCATCTCTTCTCCTGTGCTCCCACCCTTCTTGTGTTGATCTTGGCAGAGCCCTTCCCACCCCAAATGTTGTATGGGCTCGCTCCCCTCCCTCCTCCATCAGAACATAATATCCTTGTGGGAAAGATGCTGTATCCTTCATCTCTGTCTCTGGCACCCAGGACAGGGCTTTCATCAATGTGAGGACCATAGTTTGGTAAAAAGAATTCAGACTTTTGGGTCAAATAAGTCTGAGTTTGAATCGAAAATCTGCTACTTACTAGCTTTGTGATCCAGAAGAGCTTATTTTTCACTTGTACGGATTTCTGTGGGCCTGATAATGTTCAGGTCATTTAATCCTTCACCTGACTGGGAGCTTCTCCAAGGATTCATTCCAAACCTGGAACCTAGTGTGAATAACGGTTTCATAACTGTTTCAATGGGACCCATTGCATAAAGTTCTTCTTTGGCAGAGTCGTGCTAGCCCAGAATTTTTCTCCCCATTTAGCTCCCTCTGCCTGGATTAGGAAGTGAGAAGGATACCTCTTCAGCAGGTACTGTTCGTCTTTAAGCCAAATCAACTATACATACCTGGGGCAGGTGCACAGTCAGCCAGGTGCTTTGTCGCCCCCTGCTGGATACAGAAGGAGATCAGCTTAGCTCTCACCCGCAGCAATCACTAAGGTATGGAGTCCTGCCGTATACCGGACACTGCTGTCAGTGAGGGCTCTAGAGGCGTCCACATCCTGGCTCCACCGTTTATTATCTCTGTGACCTTGGAAAAGTTACTTAAATCCCTCCTTGCCTCAGTTTATCTGTAAACTGGGAGCAGTAATGGTTTCTACCTCCTTGGGTAGTTTTGAGGTTTGAGATACTAGACGTAAAGTGCTTAGCACATTGCCGGGAACATAGCCAGTGCCGTGTACATGCTTGTAAATAAAATTGGTGCTGCCACGGATCAAGAAAGGGTGTTTGTGTTTAAGGAGGTCTCGAATGGCGGGTGTCCAGTGACTTTCCACCTGCGTTTGGTCCCTCCATTTTCTTCATTTGTGCTTAGAAGAAAACTTCAGCAGCAGAAACCATAGCCAAAACTTTTGGTACTAAAGTGTTTGGAGCTGCTGGGAGCCCTGTACTGGGAGCATCATTTCTGTTGAATGAATAGATGAAGGAAAGAAATACTGTCACGTGGGATAGTGCTCAGAAGAAAATGAAATTCAGAGGTGTGACACTGCAGCTCAGTGGAGAACCTCAGGTAGTGTGACCAGCAAAGGCTCTCTGAAGAGCTGAGAACTGAACAATGAAAAACACCCTTGAAGCTGCATTTTGCCTCCTCCAGAAGCCATCCCTGGCCAACTCCTCCAACAGGATATTGACTTTCACAGCCCCTGTGCTGGCCCCTGTCCAAGCAGCCACCATGCCAGCTCAGCCTCACCTGTGTGTTTGTCTGCTCCCCATCCCCTGACATGGGCACCTCCAGAGGGACCCAGAGCTGTGCACCCAGTGATGGTCACCGGAACCCGGGTAATCAGCCCGGGGAGAGTGGAGGAGTTGGAAAGAAGGAGAGGTGGGAAGCAGGTGGCAGAAGCCATTAGGGTGTCAATTGTAAAGGCCTGTAGCCTTCAACCTGTAGATGGAAAGGCACCCACATTGTCAGAGCAGGGCTATGATCCAGTTCCACGTGGGTTTTCACCAGTGAGATCAACCTTTATTATTTTGTGGCTATCCAGCATTCAACCCCTGTGACTGGCACCATGGTGTCTGATTGGGGGCCCCCCTCTGTGCGCCAGGCTGGTAGGAGGTTGTGCTGCCTCTGATGGAATCTCTTCTTCCTCCTTCTGTCTTGGAGCTGTTGGTCCCTGGGTCCTCTCTCCCGGGATTGGAGCAGGCAGGGCAAAAAGCTGGGGCCTGAAGACTACATTCCTACAGCTGGGGAGCAGCAGGAACACAGAGACCATCCATCTGCTCAAATAAGGAAACAGCCTCTGTCTTTGCACTGTGAGAGCATGCACGATTTACTGTGGACCTAGTATGTGCCAGGCTATCTGATGGATGCCTTATATTTATTTGCTGCTGGCAGCACTTTTCTCAGATGGCTGTATGGTTCATCCCTTCATTCAAGCAGAATATCACCTCCCACATCGCTGCCCCACAGGGGTGACCCCTGAGTACCCTGCCCTTTCATGGCACTCTCTAGACCACCTCTTACTCTGGCTTTATTTATATGCCTAGAATGTATCAGCACCCCCCAACTTTATATTGTTTATTTGTTGACTTATGTTTGTCTTTCTTCCTCATTGCACTGTCAGCCCCACAAACATGAATATTTGTTACTTAACAGCCGCATTTCCTAGAACGCTGCCTGGTACATGGGCAGCCCTTGTTGAATAATTGTTAGACACATGAATAATTGGATGATTCTCATGCACTCCTCATAACAACTTCATTTTCCAGAAGAGAAAATCGAGATGTTGAGGTGTTAAGTTGCTTACCCAGCATCTAGCTGAGAGTCTAGCTCAGTGTCTGGCACTTATGTTAACACACATCGCCATTCCCTTTTTGTCTTCTTCCACATCTCCTCACTCCTGCCAAGAATAGGCTCCTCTACACTGATTTCACCTACATAGATTTCATCTCCACCCCAGCATTCCTAATGCCCACTGCTATCCACGAGGTGAGCCTCACCCAGGCCAGTGATTCAGCGTTTATCAAGGGGGTGGGAGGTGGGGGCAGAATGGTTAGGGCCAGAGCATCCTGACTGGGAGGAGCTGGAACATGGGCCTCGGGGCTGGAAAATTGATGTCTCCTTCCTCCTGCTGCCAAAGTCCTATTGACTCCCCTGCTGAACCATCAACCCGTTTGTGAATCTGGGGGCCAAGATTGTGGAAGAGGCTGCAAAGAGACAATCCATCCCACAGGTGGGGAGACTGAGCCCCAGTGCAGGCCTGAGAGGCTCCAAAGGCACATGGCCAGCTAGGGGCAGAGTTGGATATGAAATACCGCTAGGGCACTGGGGCAACACGCCCAGCTTTGAGTTTCGGCTCAGCCTCTTGCTGTGTGACCTTAGGAAAATGGTAAACCTCCCTTAGCCTATTTCCTTATCTGTGTGGAGATGATAATAATAATAATGCCATCTTATAGGTTACAGCAATCATATGTATAACACATTTAGCAAAGCATCTGACACACAGCATGCACTCAACACAACAGTTATTTGATGATGATGATTACAGCAATAATCATGTGTATTGGAATCCAGCCCTCTAGGATCAGAAGGAATCTTAAAGAGCATCAGGGCCTCTGTTTCTCAAACTTCTATGTGCATCCAAATTACTTGGGTATGAAACAGATGCCCAGGTCCCCCTCAAGACCTCCCAAGTTGGACTTCCTGGCAGAGGCAGAGGGAAGTCTATCCCATCTCTACTGAGTTGTGGCCAACTGTGCTCAAACCTCTTTCAGGGAGAGCGGCTCACTCATCCCAGGGGAGCCCCTTGCATTTGGGTACAATGGTGACTGGGACACTTCTTCCTCATGCCAGTGAGAAATCAGCTGATAGAGGTTAGAGGGATCAGAGAAGGGAACAGTGGGTCCCCACTGTTCTGTGGGCCTTGATTTCTCCAGCTCAGAAATGGAGTAAGGCATGCCAGCTCTAAGTCTCTGTCTCTTCAAAAGGGGTCTATGGACTTCCAGGTTTCCAGAGAGGCATGCTCAGGGCTCCAAGAGTGAGAATTTCAAAATGGTCTTTTTTTTTTTTTTTTCCATTTTAAAATGAATCTAATATCCTCATATTTCAAACTATTAAGATGACCTCATTATAACTGAGAACTGTCCTCTAATTAACTTTCCTGTTTAAGTTTGCATTTTTGCTTATGGTCATAATGTTCCCAGGAAAATCACTTTTGTGATTTGGAGCCCAGGAGAAGAAAGCAGTAATGCATTGAAGCCCCTGCCCTGTGTGAAGAAAGGGTTAGGAGGAGGTGGGCTAGAGGAAAGGGGTTGGGAGGTTTGATTCATCTCATGACAGAGGGTGATACATGGTCCCAAATTTAATGGGCCCCACATGGTGGCAGTTGACACCATGGTCAGGCTACAAGCTGCCACTCAGCTTCAGCAAAGTAACATTCTCTGACATATTATGTCAATTATCATTCATTTAAAAGTAAGGTTTTGTTGTGTTTATGTTAGTTTACATTTCACCTGGAACTTGCAGATTTTAATAGCATAAGAGCCTACACTTAGTTTTATGATAGTACATATCTAAGCAATGGCGTAATAAAAATTAAACCACCATTTTGTGTGTTTACTGGCTGGCGGGGGGTAGTGTACAAGTGGCTTCCCCTTTCAAGGAACCCACATATCGCTCAAGCTTGAGAAACAAATCCCTGTTGATTTTGAAGGACCTCTGCACTCTCATGGTTTGTGGGCCCATGGATGGATCATCAGGTGGATGGGATCGTTTTAATTGAATTTGAGGTAAAGACCATTGTGGGGTCATTTTATACCACATACCAGCCTGTGAATGTGTGTGTGTGTGGACTTTGGGTTTTGCTGGCACCAGAATCCCCTGCAGGAGGACTAGTTAACACTCAGAGGGATGCCCACTGCCCAGGTTCACATTCAGTCCATCTGGGGCTGAATGAAATGCACCCTAAAATGTGCATTTCTAACAAGTTCCCAGGTGATGCTGATGGTCACGCTTAGAGATCCAGAAGATCATCACCTGTGGGCTGGGAGGCAGGACTCAGGTCCACTGGCCTCTGTCCAGCCTGCTCTGGAGTCCTGGGTAAGCCCCTTGTTCTGGGTAAGCCTCCGGACTCCCTACTTCCCACTCCTGCAGTAAGAAACTGGGACAAGTCTAGTGCCTCATCCAGGAGCAAGCATAAGCTCTGACACTTGGTTTGCCATTTGGAGTCTAAAGCATAGTGTTTTATCTGTGAAGTTTCATGTCCACCCAGGAAGCCCCTGGAGCAAGAGGGCAGTGGCAGTCTTAGCTCCCTGCTTTGGGGAGACAAGCTGCGGAAACAGAAAGGCACGCTCCAACTCCAAGTCCCATCTCTGGCCCTGTGACCTTGTGTAAGAGACTGGTCTCCAGGGCTTTCCCTCGTGTTGTAGGGTCACTAAGAAGTCCCTTCTGGAAAGCACCTGGAGCTGGTGGGCACTCTCAGACTCGTCTGTGTGCTCCCAGCCACACTTTGCCTCACCGGTCACTGGCCAGCTGCCCGTGGGCTCCTGGTCACCTCGGGAGGAGAGCACTTATCACCATTCCACCCCCAAGGTCTTCCTCAGGATAATCTCTGGCCCGGGTGATTCATCTCATGGGCTGGGCCCTTCCTCTCGGGCCTGAAATATCTCCCTCCCCTCACCATTCCTGGGTCATGCCTGTGCCCCCAGCCATGTGACTTCCTCTGGGGACTGGCCCTGGGCCCCTGCCCTCCTGCCAGCCCTCCAGTCTCTAGCTAGCAACCCATTCTGGGCCTGCCATATCAGGCAGGGCTCAGCTGGGAGGGAGGAAGCCCACAGCTTGTTGTGCTGGGGAAAAAGTGCATCCCCACGTCCGGCCCCCACCCCAGCCCAGCCACACCTCTGCCTTCAGCGGGCTGGGCTTCCGGCACACATCCTGGCATGTCCTGGCCTGTTTATCACTCAGTTGCCACCTGGCGCTCTGCCCTTCATGCACATACATTCCCTGGGAGGCTTCTGGGGCTGGAGCAGAGGAGTTGGCCAGTATATCCCCCAGCTTTTCAGAGGCTGCCTTTTTGTGGAGCTAAGGATGGCTCTTTGGAGAAGATAGACCTGAACATATATCCCAGTTTCACTATGGAATTGCTGTGTGACTTTAGGCAAGTGAGTCCACATCTCTGGGTCTTAGTTTCTCTGATTCTAAATAGAAAGATAAATACCTCCATCTCCAGTTGTTGTGTGGATTAAATAAGATAATTACAAACACACTGATGCTTGAATCCTACCTCCAACCACTTAAATCAGAATCTCTGTGGAACATATAAAAGCTTTCAGGGAGGTTCTAAGACACAGCCAGGGATGGAATTCACTAGCATGGAATAGTTAATGGCTGAAGCTCTGGACTAGACCAACATGGATTTGAATTCTGGCTCTGTTATATAATTACGGAGCCTTGAGTAGATTTATTAGCCTCTCAGAGCTTCTGTTTACTTGTGTGTAGGATGGGGATAATAGTAATTACTTCCTAGTACTGTTACGAACATTAAATGAAGTAATAGATATTAGGCACTTTGCACACAGTGACTATTTCCTATGTAAGTCAGGTGAGGAGAGGACAAGCCCTTCATTCGCCAGTTTACACAAGTCAGCTGGCTCTGTGCCTGGTCCCTAGATGGCACTTCAAATGAGTATCTGTAAATTACTAAGTGTGGTTGTTTTCATTATCTTAGACTAAAGAGTAGTGAAAAATCTCAATTATCCTGGTGATAAACTTCTTTCTGTCTTGTGAGTGACTTTAGAAACTACATCTCCCAGCATCCTTTGCAGCTAGGGGCAGCCATGACTTTGTTCTGTTGAAAGAGATGTAGGTGGAAGCCCCCTGGGCTTTCAGTTCCTTGAGTTTCCCCTTCCTCTGGCAGCCATCTTAAGAAGGATGGCTGAATGGAAAACAAGAAGGAACCTGGGACACCATGGCATGGTTGAGCTGCCATAGCATCCCCACAGCCTGCCTCTGGGCTTTTTTTTTTTTTAAGTGACAGAAAAATCTGTTATTGTTTAGGCCTCTGGGTTGGGGGATTTTTGTTTCTAGTGGAAGAAAATCAGATGCACCGGGCCTCCTCATTGTCCTACCTTCTGTTCTCAGTCCTCAGTGTCCAGAAAAATCTAGGCCAAGAGAACCAGTCACCTAAATCACTAATTCCTTCCTTAAAGCTCTAGGGCTGGGTTAGAGGCACTATAGGAAACCTGTCCAACCCTTAATCTGACCCCTTGAGGCAGAGTTAGCCCTGAGTCCTGTCCAGCCTCCTCTGGCAGCCCCAGAAAGTTCAAGAAGAGAGAGTGACTCCCTTCTTCCTTAGATGCCAACACCCAAGTCCAAAATCTCACAGCTGCCATGGGTCTCCTGAGCTCTCCCTCTGGAATCAGGCAAATATTTGTCAGAATCTTGGCTCTGCACTGATTTGCCATGGGCAACGTGACTTTGAACAAGCTTTAATGTTCCTATCCATAAGGTGGGTCTATGGCAATCAAGAGATAAATCTAAATAAGACACTCAGAAAGGGATGCAGTGGCTCTTGCCTATAATCCCAGCACTCTGGAAGGCCGAGGAGGGCAGATCACTTGAGGACAGGAGTTCAAGACCAGCCTGGCCAACATGGTGAAACCCCATCTCTACAAAAAAACAAAAAAATTAACCACGTATGGTGGCGCATGTCTGTAATCCTAGTCACTCAGGTGGCTGCGGCACGAGAATCGCTTGAATCCAGGAGGCAGAGGTTGTAGTGAGCTGAGATCATGCCACTGGCACTCCACTCCAGCCTGGGTGAGAGTCTGTCTCAAAAAAAAAAAAAGAAAGAAACTAAGAAAGGGAAAAGTCAAGGTATGACTAGAGGTGAGCAATGCTAACAAACCAACCCAGAACTAGGATTAAATATTCAACGGCAGGGAGGTGGCAGAATATTACAAGGTCTGTGAATATTACAGACCTTGGCATTATAAAATCAATAGCACTGCTGGGCGCAGCAGTGGCTCATGCCTGTAATCCCAGCACTTTGGAAGGGTGAGGCAGGAGGATCACTTGAGGTCAGGAGTTCAAGACCAGCCTGACCAACATGGTGAAACCCCGTCTTTACTGAAAAAGTATACAAAAATTAGCTGGGCATTGTGGCAGGCTCCTGTAATCCCAGCTACTCGGAAGGCTGAGGCAGGAGAATCGCTTGAACCTGGGAGGCGGAGGTTGCAGTGAACTGAGATCATGCCACTGCATTCCAGTCTGCGAGACAGAGCGAGACTCTGTCTCCAATAAATAAATAAATAAATAAATAAAATCAATAGCCCAGCAGCAGTGTGTTAGGTGTGAGCATGATAGAAAGTGTGAAGGACTTAATTTTCTTATTCTTCATAACACGGAAAAATAAATGCTAGGATTTAAACATGTAATTTAGGGGGGAGATGGCCCCTAATCTCTTAATGTTCTCCACAAACCTCAGGGGATCTTGTAAAACATATTCATTTTGGTAACGAATCAAATATATAAACAACTGCTTTTATTTCGCTCAAATTTCCTTTTGTTAAATTCATATGGAAATACGCTTCATACACTTTTTTTTAAAATTGGCATATACAGTATAATCTCATTTTAATAAAATTCCTTTCCTTCCTTCCTTGCACCCTGCCTCTCTTCTTTCCTTCCTGCTACCCATCCTCCCTCTCTTACGTCTCCCTTCCTTTCTTCCACTCCCACCCCTCCTTCCAAATATATGCCTAGAAAAACATCTGGAATTATGTTGCCTAATATTAATTCTGGGGTTTAGGGCAGTAGGGTTTGTAGTGATTGCCCTCCTCTCTCCATTTTGGCAACATTTTGCTATATAGCTTAAAGGGTTTATAAAAACACTTATCATTTTAATAAAGACAATACAATAATTTTTTTCCAAAAAATTATTCATATCCATTTTATAGGGTTCTCTTGAGCACTGAATGACACGACCAGGAAAGCGTCTGGCACACTGTGGCAGGTACAAGTCCAAGATGGCCCCGAGATTTCTTTCCAGTGATGTACATGCTGGTCCTTCTACCTGGAATGTCCTTTCCTTCTCCCTTTAGCAAATTTCTACTCATTCTTCAAGACCTAGTTCAACGCGAAGAAGTCCCTGACACCTACATCTAGCCAATCTGACCCTTTCTCTGGAGACTTAACTGGGATGGCAGAAAGGGTTAACATGCATTCACATAGCAGCAGTGTCCAGGGGTGACTGTTCAGAGGTCTTTGGCACCAAGACTACCTGGCAAAGCCCAACTCCTGCTTTATTGAACTTTGTCTTCAGGTTTCCCTTATTCCACCACCTCCCCAGTATCCTTCCCACAAATTGTTTTTATTTAAAGTGGCCAAGTCAGTTTCTGCAGCTTGCAACTTAAGTACCCAACTGTTGCCCTATCTCCCCAACATTGAGTTCCAGGCCCTCAGAAGTTTGTGAGATGAATTGTAGTCATGCAGAGGGTCATTATAAAAGGCCATCCTTCCTGCGACCCAACCTCCTGAAGGATGGGGCAGGAGACAGACACCTGTGCTGCCTCTGTGAGATGTCTGGGGCTGGAGGGCAAGGGCCAGGGGTTTCTGCAAATATGCTTGTTTAATCCTCTGTGTGTGCCTCCACCTTACACACAGAGGGCGCTCAACACGTGCTCACTGGCCCCTAATCCCCCCGCCCGGCCCGAGAGAGCAGTTAGCAACAGCTGCATTTTGCAGATGGGAGACTGAGACTTAGAAGTGAGAGATGCCCCAGGGCATCCAGTTGTGATGTGGGGGTCCCCAGAAGCGTCGCCAAGTCAAAATATCCCGGAGCTCAGTTCGTTCCTCAGCCCGCGCGGTGCCCACGATGATGGAAGACTTTGCAAGGCCCCTCCTGGGTCATTTCGAACGGAGCTGCCCCAGAGCTGTCGGGTAGGTGCGGGGGAGACAGGTGCACGAGTGGACCTCGTCGGTGACAGAAGAAGGGGAGTGAAGCAGGCCCGATGGAGCCGACCTGTACCCGATGCAATCCGCTGTGGGCCGAAATGGGGGCTGAGCCAGATAAAGCAAACGACTCCACCCGAGCCCGGCGGGGCGAACAGGAGATCCCGCGTTGTTCCACCTGCGAAACAGGGCGAGCGTGTGAGCCAATCGCAGCCGAGCCAGGGTCGGGGCCAAGCGGAGCGGATGGGGCCGAGTGGACTAGCCGAGGGAGTGGGGCGCAGCCGAAAGTAGCCGAGTGGAGCCGAACAGAGACGAGGCGCGGGTCGGGTGGAGCCAAGCGGAAATGAGTGGAGCGGAGCGGGGCCGGGTGGAACCGAGCGGAGCCGAGCCGGTGAGAAGCCGGAGGCCGTGCGCGTCGGGCCGGCTTGAAGCGGTGGGAGTTGTTGAGGTCTGTCATCTCTGGAACTCCTGTCATACTGTCGCTTTTGGATTCCGCCGTTTCCCTCCCAACGGAAAACTAAGGTTCCTGGATTCCCCCGGCCCGAGCTGTAACCACCGACGAGAATCTTTTTCACCGGCGGCCTCAGCGTCAGCATTTATAAAATCAGAGCGCGGGAGGGCGGCCGAAGACGGGTGTGGGGAGCCTTAGGCCTCCCGCTCGGGTCCACTTTTCGTATGTTCGGGTAGGATCGGATGTGGTGTCTTCCGCTGAAGTCCCTCGGGTCCAGTTCACCTGGGAGCGGGTGGGGGTTTTGGGGAATGTCACTTTAAAGACTTTGCTTTTGGGGAACGGTCCTGGCGCCTCCTGTGTAGATGCTACAACTTAAGGTCCGGAGAGGGTCAGTGCGTGACGCAGCGGACGCTGGGGAAGCCTGGTCTGGATTCCGAAGTCCAGCTCGTTTACCTGCAACAGGCCGGGGGTCCGTGCAGCCTGGCAGTGAAAGAATTATACACGGGGGTCTGCGCCTCTGCCCTTACCAGGGCAACCTCACTCAGCCCCACTGTTTGTAAGATGAGGAAAGCGATGACTTCCTCTCAGGCTGCTGTGAAGCTGGATGGGGTGGGGGCTCTGTATTTTGACAGTGTTATCGTGTAGTCATATTTGGAAAAAATGTCATTTTATTTTAAAATAAAAACATTTAGGTACCAGGCACTGTTCTAGGCAGTGGGGATATAGACGTGAACAAATCAACCAGTAATGCCTGCATACATTTTAGTAGGAGCTGCTGATCCAGTGGTTTGGCACAAGACTTCAGGCAGTGAACATGGGCATGAAGCATTGAGCCCTTAAGTGTGTGATCCGTTGTCACCCACCGTGCCTGTGTGCCTACTGCTGAATTACTCTAAGACACAGATCTGATCACATGGCTTAGTTGCCAGTGCCTGTGCAATAAAGACCGTCAGAAGCGGGCCCTAGTCTGCTTTTCCAGTTGCATCTCCCCATCGCTTCTGTAAATTTTCAGGAACACCTGGCCACTCCTCCCAGTACATTCCTCTGCTGTGTTTTTAAGTGCCGGGCTCAGTGTTAGACACGAGATGGCGCCAGTACTGTACTGAAGGCTTTCTCTAATGGCCACCGAGTACAGGCCTGTTAACTGGCTTGTTTATTGCAACTTTTAGAAAGCCCCTTAGCATTTGTTTTATAGACAGCCCATACATTTTTTAGTATAATTCTCAATGAATTTTGTGTATTGAATAAATTTTCTAGATATAAAAAGGGGAGTATTATGAAACTGCCCCAAGGATTTCGGTACCATCGTCTCAGAGAGCAAGCCAGCCCGTTTTACTCAGAAGCTCATCAAGGGTCCTAATTCACTCACAATCTCTTCTTACAGTGTTGTTGCTGGGATGCTTTAGGGAACTTGGCCAGGGTAGGGGAAATTCCCTTCTCTTGGTTGGGCTCTGATTTTGTAAGCCAAGAATGATTTTTGTAAACCAAAAATTTGGGGAAATTTTCCCCAAAGTCCCATTTTCTCTCCAAGCTAGTATTAGGTAAAAATCAGATATTACCTGCCCTGGTTTTTCAGCAAAATTTATTTGAAATGTGTGAGATTGCAGGCATCTCCCCATCTGAGGAGGGGCCGCAAAATGGAATTTCATCCAAAATTAAAACAGAGATGTGACCTGGTCTCTGCTGGCATCCTTTATAGATAAGTTTCCTACAAAGACAATCTATTGGTGTGGGGAAAATCTTAGAACGATAGTAGTTAGTATTTCACTTCACCTTTTAAAATTTGTATTTGTGACCATGTAATGTAGTGTACACCATGAGTCAGTTGTATACATCAAACCTGTGTTTTTCCACATGACAAAAAGATTGCTAGAGGACAGTGGCCAAGAGCTTTGCTGGTTTTCCCAGGATCTTCTAGCCAAAGGGGAATCACTGGAACCTGAAGGGACCTCTCTAGGAATGTCTCCTGTAGGTTTTGTCTTTTCACATCTCAGCCTCAGTTTCTTCATCTATAAAATGGTGCTCACAATCCCTTCTTCATGGAGTTGTGAGAACACAGTGAGATCTTGTGTGTAAAAAGGCTTTGAAAGCTGTGATGCCTGTGATAAACAGGGCTCCTGTTAGACCGCACAGCACCTTTGGGCACTGTGGAAATTGCACCCCTTTCTTCTGGTGGATCCAAACCCCTGACAGGGTGCATGACTTGGTGAGTTGAGCCTTACTGGATTGCAGTCCCACTTGCCCGTTTGACCAGGCACCCTAAGGCACAGTCTGCACAGGGTTGTGGCAACCCTGTGGATCAAGTCCAAGTTCATACAGAGGAGCCTACCCTGACTGCCTCTCCCATTCCTACACCCTGTGTTTCTACCAAACTGAAGCCATCACTGTTTTGAAAGCAAAAGATCATTTCACCCCTCTGTGCCCTTGCATATGTGGGTCCCTCTGGCTTGCATGCACCTTCCCTTACTCTAGGTGCTCTTCGTGAACTCCTACTCAGTCATTAAGACCCCACTTAAGTAAGTCTTCAAGTCTATCTCATTTGATAATGTCTCCTTTTATATCCCTCCTCTTCTTCCATCTGAGTACACTTCCCTATCCTAGCCGTAATGCAATTATCTTTTCTGTTCTGCTTCTTCTGCTAGTTTTGGACAAAGATGAAGAAACAAATCTAGAGAGTGGATGACATTGGATCTCAGGTAAGTCCACCTTCAGCATGTGAGCTTGTTAACACAGCAGTTTCTTGTAAAGAGCGGTCACTCTGTGAAGAAATTGCCAGACTGTGGAGCTGCTCAAGGCCAGACAGCATGATTCATTCACCTCTTGGTGCCTAGCTTGCACCATGCCCAGGGCCTGGCTGTTGGGTGCTGGTAAGTAAGTGTTGACTGATTTACTGACTGTGTCTCATAATTGCCTTCCTGCCCTAGCCTTGAACCAAAGCCATGGAGATGAAGGAACTCTGGGGGTGTACAGACAGGGTGTTCCAGCTGCAAGAGGAGGGGAATGCAGGAGTTGTCTTTTAAATTTGTTATCTGCACCTGAACTACATGTATTCCTTATCCTTGTGAAAAATAAAAATATTGCAGATTAGGCTGAAATTCAGCCCTCACAGAGGTATCTGCTGTTCTAAGTGGATCAATCTCTGCACGTGGTTTATGTGTCTGTTAGTTTACATGCTAGCTGCAGTGCCAGAAAAACTTCCAAATCTCAGTTGCTTAACACAAAAAAGTTTATTTCTTGCTCAACACACAGTGGGATGTGGTCGGGAGGTGACTCTGGGCAACTGTTCCAGAAGGTGTCTCAAGGTCTAGGCTCAAAGTAATACTCATCCCTTGCTTCTAACCTGTGACAGGAAGATTGAGTGGGACATTTTAGGGGCTCACCTACAGGTAGCATATACTAAGTGTTACATATTCCAACAGCCAGGACTCAGTAACATGGTCTTAAAGTAACTGCAAAGGAGACTGGGACATGTAGTATTCTTAGGCGGGGAAAATTTGTGAGCACCAAGCAATCTTGCCACAATAGTCATGTGTATCAGTAGGTTATATATTGTATTACATGATGGCATGAGGCAGTTGAATCAAAGTGGTTGAATTTTGGATATACATTATTTTGGCTGTAGAGTAGGCAGTGGGATAGATGGATAGACGTGGGGGGTAAGGGACAAAAGAAACCAAATCTGATTCCTGAGTTTTGGCATGTGCAACATGGGGGTTTGTAACACTGGATTCTTGACAGGAAGAGAGACTTGGAGCAGGAAAAGTATTGTTGTTTTTGTTTGTTTGTTTGTTTTGGTGGGAGGAGTTCTATTTTTCCATTGTTAAGTTTGAATTGCCTAGTAGGTATTCATGTGGAGAGGTCTGTAAGCCACAGGAGAAGACAGGGAAGTAGATCTACATTTGGAAGGCATAGGCATGTGGACAATATTGAATGCCAGGAAGAGGGTGCAGATAGAGAAGCATGGAGAGCCTTTCTGTGAGTCCTGGGGCACATCAATATTTAGAGATGGAGCAGAGGAGAAGTCTATGAAGGAGACAGAAAAAAACATCCAGTTAGGTAGATGGAAAACGAGGTAAATGTAATGACATGGATATCTGAGAAGAGATTATTTCAGGAAGAAAGATGGGGCCACCTTGCACTGAAGACCACTAAGAAAGTGAGCAGGAGAGTGACTAAGAGGGAACTATTAGATTTGGCACCATGAAGGTTACTTGAGGCTCTCAGTGGAACCAGTGTCCTGTCCTTCAGATGCAGGAAACAGAAGCCAGTTGGATACGTTCTGGGAGAATAGGAGTTGAGGAAGTGGAGGCAACAACCATAGATAGATATTTTTTGTAACTAAAGAGAATGAGATGAAAGGATACCCATCCAGGGTTTTAACACTGGTGGGCTCTGAGATACGGGATCAGGCTCATTCAGGAAAGTCTGTATATTGTTCTCATTTGTGGCCACTGAACTCTCTGTTCTGCTACCATACAAATCAGCTGTGAATTGGAGATATGTTTTTTTATTTTTTTTTTCCTGTTTTTTTTTGTTTATTAAAAGTATTGCTATTCACATACCTTATGTGCTAATACATGCATTAATTTCATTCCACATATGCTAATGATTCCAACTGTGCCTCCCCCAGTATATACTCCAGTGGCAAGGATACTTTCAATCTCAACCCACTCAAAGTTGCTCAATGCTTTGTAAACACAGTTCTCTTTGAAAATAAAGTTGGTTTAGAAATATGTCCAAAGGTAATAATGTCTTTTGTAGAGTTCCTTTGAAAAGTAGCTTTATTTTAGATCATTTGAAAAATGTGCCATACAATTAATGTGTCAAAACTAGTTGCAATTACAAAGTCAACTTTTTTCACATATATCTCTTCTAGTCCCTATATTTATTGCTATAATTACAGTCATAACTTAGCTTTTGTCTTGTCTTTTTCATTGAAGTTTTTGATGTTGTGATGACGTCTTCAGGTTTATCACTTTTGATAAACACATACTATTTGTTGGGGCACTATGACATTTATCTTTGACTTTGACATTTGGCTAAAATCTTTTAGGTACAGTCAACTTTGCCCTCAGTTTATGTCTGTGTCATTTCTGGGATCCTTGAAATTGTGCATGATCAATAATCCTATGATTGTTGTAACTAATGATATAAAATCACTGTGATCATACTGTAATATAATCACGGCATAACTTATGAGTTGATTTTAATAAAAATTTTCTCTTTCACTTATGATATGTATTTTAGATGTATCTTGGAGTGAAAAACACCTCACTTGTCTCTTACAAAAAGACAAATCAAAATATTGATATTTGCACAAATGCTCTTAATCAAAGCATCATAAGCCCGGTGTAGGTATCATATACCCATCTGTCTTAAAACAATTTCTGGTATAAGAAAAACATTATGCTAGAAATGGATTCTTTTGGCCTGTTCTGAAATTTTCTGTACTCGTACATATTGTAGAGGTGACAGAAATGATTACAATTCACATTTAAAATTTCCCTCTTCTCTTTCCAACTCTTGTCAATGTTGTATTCCCCTGAGAGTTCCATAAGAATAAAGCAGAAATCATGGAAAGAAATATCAAAGTAGGGCTGTCTTACTTCATCTAGATAACAAATATCCGGCAAAACTCTTTATCTTAGAATTACAGCGTGGGAGAGTCATCCCGGGAATATATATTAGTTGAGTTTACTGAAATTAAACATAATGCAACATTTTTTCCTGTAAGAAATAAGTCCAGTTTGAATGGCTATTTTGACAATAAGGACTGGCTTTGCAAGTCAGATTACTGGTGGAGACTTTCTTTAAATAAAATGAACTAAATGTGCAGGTTATGGTTCTGATCAGATAAAAGCCTTTTATGAGGCTTTCTATTGACAAAGTGTATAAAAATAAATGATATTTCAAAATTTCCAAACTTTCTGAGTATATTTGGTAAAAGTTGTGTTTTTAAGTAAGAAAGTAATGATTGGTGGCCGTTTATAAGTCCTTTTTTTTTCCTTCCTTCTATTTAACTGTGTATCTTTTTTTTTTTTAATTATACTTTAAGTTCTAGGGTACATGTGCATAACGTGCAGGTTTGTTACATATGTATACTTGTGCCATG
>NW_012116377.1:2102859-2116999 GCF_000951035.1 Colobus angolensis palliatus
ATCCAGCTTTGATCCATTGCTGGTGATGAGCTGTGTTCCTCAGTTGAAAATGCAGAAATCACTTGTCTTCTGTGTCGCTCGCGCTGGGAGCTGGAGACTGGAGTTGTTCCTATTCCTCCATCTTGCTCCGCCTCCTATTTTTTTTTAAAGTATAGAACTAAGACTCTTGGACCGCTGAGGGGCACTGTGTGTGTGTGTGTGTGTGTGTGTGTGTGTGTATGTGTGTGTCTAGGCATGCTGTCAACACTTGGAGAGGCAGTTCATGGCCCTGTCTTAGATTTTACTTCTGGCTCATGCAGAGCTTCGTGGACAACCTCAGGTGAGAGCTAAGGGCCCTGTTACGTCTTTCCTAGCATATTTATAGTCCTGAGTATGCATGCTATTCCTATGCATGTTTAAAGCCCCCCGTGGACACTTTGTTCCTGGGATTTTACTTTTTAAAAGGTTTTTGGTTAGCTTGTTATTTGATCCACTCTTACCACTACCTCAGGCAGCTGCAGTATTAAACAATTGCCATTGATGATTTTTGATGAATGCCTCTGGAGAAAAAAGGCCTTTCACACTGCAGGAAATCTGAGTGAGGTAAAGTAAAGAGAAGACCTTTGAGTGGAGCCTTCTTAGGAAGCTCCAGATGGATTAAATAATGACAGTTCTCTAGGATTGGGGTGCTATATGTGTTTCAACCTGTTCTTCCTTTCCAGTAGCTGCTAGGTTGCAGATTTTAACTGTGATTACTGATTTTTGATTTTCAAAGGTACTGTGCAGGTGGAGTAAAGCGAGTAAGAATAGAGCAATTTATATGCCAAAAGAAATGCTGTCCTTACCAATATTCAGCCATTTTCTTGAATAAATGCTCTCTGGATTGTGATAAGATTTTGGTTAATTTCTAGAGTTTTGAAAGACTTGATTTCGGTAATTGTTGACTGTGTTCCCATTGCTTTTATGGAGTAGGGGAGTTTTGGAGGTCCTTATTCTGCCATTCCCTTCTGACATCACTCTAGCTGTTATTTCTAGTAACTCCATTTCCTGTCCAGTCCTCTTTGTGCTTACTCTCTGTTCTGTATACTTTCTGTTTCATCTTTTCATTTTCCTTCTATTTATTTTATTGGCTTTCTGCATAATGCAAGATCATATTTGAAATTACTCAAATGTTATCTTCCCTGAATTGTTTATTTCTGCACCACTTGCCTTACAAGGAGTACTTTTTCAGCTAGGGAAGAGGACATTTGCAATTGAGCTCTCAATAGTTCTAGAAGGTGAGACATGAAACATACAATAGGACAATTCTGAACAAGGTTATTCGTAAGTTGATTGAAAGAATATTCACAAGGAAAAGCTCTCTGTACAATTTATTTCAAAAGGAGGGGAGGGAGACTTGAAGCCAGGTACTTTCATCTCGAATAAAGCATTGACTGTGGAGAAAAGAAATGAATATAGTAAAATTGGAAGCCAGTTTTTATCTGAGCTCAAAGCTAATTCCTCTAAGGAAGGCATCTCATAGTTATTTGAGGGCATTTAAAATGTAATTTTGATACAGTTGAGAGAAATTGTGCTAGCAAGAAATCTTATAAACATAATAAATGTGGGAAATTATTAGCTCAACCTATGCATGTGTAAAACTTTTAAAAACATAATAATGTGGTACAACTTTCAGTTATAACAAACTTCATAAGACATCAAGAGGTTCATAGTGTAGAGGTTCCTGTAAGTGTAATAAATGTAGGAAGGCCTTCACTAGAAAATTCCACCTCATTGTGCATAGAGAAGTCATACTGGAGAGAATTTCTATGATTTTGGTTAAAGTGAAAAGCCACAGTACCAGGAGTTAAAATTCTTTAGCCACCCAAAATTTGTAGAGATGATAATCCTGATCAATATAACAAATATGGCAAAGCTTCCTTCAGTGGATCATACTTTATTGTATATCAGAAGAATTATACAGGAGGGGAAATTAGATTCCTCTAGCTGCCAAAACAGATTACCACAAATTGGGTGGCTTAAAACAACAGAATTTTATTCTCTCACAGCTTAGGAGGCCAGAAGTCAGAAATAAAGAGATTTGGGAAATGTGTTCCTTCTGGAGGCTCTCAAGAAGAAACTATTCTATGCCCTTCTAGATTCTGCTGGTTTCCAGTAATTTTTGGCATTGCTTGATGTGTAGCTATATCACACCAGTCTCCATCCTCACATGGCTTTCTTCTCTGTGTGTGTCTCTGTCTCCTACTCTTCTTGTAAGGAAACCAGTCATCATATTTAGGGCATTTCCTAATTTCAGTATGACCTTATCTTCAATAATTACATCTGCAAAGACCCTATTTCCAAATAAGGTTACATTCCAAGATTCTGGGTGGATGTGAATTTTGAGGGGGAGGTGGACACTATTCAACCGACTACAAACCCCATGAATGTAGTAAATGTGAGAAACCTTGTACCTGGAGCTCAGTTTCTGTACAACAATAGTAAGAAGTCCTTTGAATGCTAGCAATGTGGGCAGTTCTTCAACTATAAATCATCCTTCATTAGTATTGGAGAATTCATACTGGAGAGAATACAGTACAAACTGTAATTAATGTGGAAAAACTTTTCAAAATAACTTCTCTTTTACTTATGTAAAAACTCCTGATACTCCTAAATCTCATTAATATAGTCAATGTATTACATTCTTTAGATACCTCATTAACCACAGAGAATACACATTGAAGAGAAACCTCATGATTATGTCACAGAGCCTTTAGCTGTAAAGACCTCATTTAGAGATAAAATAATTTACACTGGAGAAAACATTATCAATTTATTACATTCATCAGAATGTATAAGAGTCATGAATTACTTAACATGTAAAAACTCATGCACGAGGATAAACAACATGTGAGAACTCATACAGGTGAAAAGCCAGTTTGGGAAAATCATCTGGAAAAAAAACTTTGTAGATCACTAAATTCGTCCTGAGTACATACCAAATTATTCTATTAATTTGGAAAATTTGGAATGCATGTAAATGTATTCTAATAAATTGATATTATCAGATACCAAACTAAAAAGAAAAACTTGTAAGCTTTAGGATTCTTCAGTATAGTGTTTATAATTTTTTGCATAATTTAAATTAATTCAGGTAGCAGAATAAAAATTCAAATACACTGGAAAGGAATAGGAATATGATAGGGTATGATTCAGAGTCCCTACTGTCATAGTAGCTTACTTTTATTTTTTAAACCAACAAGTTAGAAGGGAAACCTATTTATGAGGGTCTTGTACCATATTTTATCAAATCAAACTCATAATGAATTGTGAGATATGCCATTATTTTGTGTACCACTAAGACTTAAAAAACCTCCCAGACTATGGTATTTCATTGATTATAAGATGCATCATGATTCAGAGGTGTTGAAATGTGGGGGTATAAGTGAACCCTACATATGGAGTCTCTAAACCATATGATAATTCAGTAATATTTCATTAGGTAGAGGGGAAAATGTGTTGGATTTTAGCCCAAATTAGCAAAATCTAATCTTTCCCTCTCTATCAAAAATCTTGTGCTGAAATAGTAATTGCACTTATTTCTGTAATATTTTGCTTTCTTTTCAAAAATTCTTTTTGGTATTTCAGCACCTGTATGGATGGTATACTAAGAATTGATAACATTTGGTTGTTGAAGGGCCAGGATGGCTGATTGGAAGTAGCTGCAGTCTGTGGCACTCACATAGAGGAATGAAAAGAGCAAGTGAATTCAGCACCTTCAACTGAAATATTTGGGTTCTCACACTGGAACTGACTAAGCAATAGCTTGACTCACAAAGAACAAAAAGAAGCAGGGTGGGGTGATGACCCACTTGGGAGCAGCAGAGAGCCATGGGAACCCCCACCTCCAGCCAAGGGAAGTGGTGAGTGAATGTGTAACCCTTCTTCAGAAACCACGCTCATCGCATGGATCTTTGCAACCTGTGGATCAAGAGATCCCCTCACGAGCCCACAGCCCCAGGGCCTTGGGCTCAATACATGAGCCTGTGTGGAGTTGTGACAGAGTGGCCACTTAGTCACACACAGAGACCCAGGAGTTTTGCATACTCCAACCCCAGGATCTGTGGCAAGGCAGGAGATTCGTCTGTGCATGTCCCTAGGAAGGGGACTGAGTCCGGGGAGCCAAGTGGCATCATTCTGCAGGCCCCACTTCCATGACATCTCACAGGTTGAGACCCAGTGGCTTGGAATTCCAGCCAGCCAGCAGCAGTAGGCTGGAGGCTGCCTGAGTTGGGACCAAGTTCCCAGTGGTAGGTATGGCTGCCATCTCTGTGGTTTGGTAGACTCAGTCATTTCAGCCTGCCAGCTTTGAAAAATACAGGTGGTCTGAACAAGGAGGGGTTCCCCACAGGACAGCACAGCTGCCTTGCCAGATCGTGGCCAGGCTGCTTTTTTAAGAACAACCCTGATCCATTTCTTCTTGCTGGGTGAGATCTCCCTGCAAGGGCTTCAGCCACTCCAGCAAGCGTTCTACAGACAGAGCTCTGATCTTTCCCTGGGACAAAGCTCCAGGGAGAGGGGTGGGTACCATCTCTGCAGTTTGGTAGACTCAGCTGTTCCAGCCTGCTGACTTTGGAGAATACAAATGGTCCAGATGAGAAATGGTTCTCCCCAACTCAGCTTACCTGCTCTACCAAAGGGCATTCAGACTGCTTCTTTAGGTAGGTCCCTGATCCTCTTCTTCCTCACTCGGTGAGACCTCCTAGCAGGGGTCTTCAGCCACCTCCTGTAGCCACATTCAGGCTGGCAACAGGTCAGTGGCCCCTGAGTTGGAGCTTCCAGAGGAAGGAGCAGGCTTCCCTCTTGGCTGTTTTGCACGAATCACTGGTGATACCTCCAGGTATGGGAAAAACTGAGGCAACAAGAGTCTGGAGTGGACCCCCAGCAAACCAAAACAGCCTTACTGAAGAGTGGCCTAACTGTTAAAACAAACAGAAAATAACAACATCCACAAAGATCTCATAAAAGCAACCTTGGCTGGGCGTGGTGGCTCACACCTGTAATCCCAGCACTTTGAGAGGCCAAGGCGGACAGATCACGAGGTCAGGAGATCATAGACCATCCTGGCTAACATGGTGAAGCCCCGTCTCTACTAAAAAAAAATAAAATAAAATAAAATAAAAATAAAAAATAAAAAAAAAAATTAGCTGGGCATGATGGCGGGCGCCTATAGTCCCAGCTACTTGGGAGTCTGAGGCAGGAGAATGGCATGAACCCAGGAGGCAGAGCTGCAGTGAGCCAAGATCATGCCACTGCACTCCAGCCTGGGCGACAGGGCAAGACTCTGTCTCAAAAAAAAAAAAAAAAAAAAAAAAAACAGCAACCTCAAAGATTGAAGGTAGATAACCCCAGAAAGATGAGAAAAAAATCAACACAAAAACACTGAAAACTCAAAAAGTCAGAATGCATGTTCTACTCCAAATGACCACAACACCTATCCAGCAAGGGCACAGAACTGGGCTGAGGCTGAGATGGCTGAATTGACAGAGTAGACTTTAAAAGGTGGGTAATAATGAACTTCACAGAACTAAAAGAGCGTGTTATAACCCAATGCAAAGAAGCTAGGAATCATGATAAGAATGTAAGAGATGATAACCAGAATAGCCAGTTATGTTTCTAAAGGAGAGAAACATAACTGACCTGATGGAGCTGAAAAATGCAACACGAGAAATTCACAATGTGATTATAAGTATCAATACAGAATAGACCAAGTGGAGGAAAGAATCTCAGAGCTTGAAGACTATCTGAAATAAAACGTGTAAGAATAGAGAAAAAAGAATGAAAAGGAATGAGCAAAACCTCCAAGAAATATGGGATTTATATAAAGAGACTAAACCTATGACTGATTGAGGTACCTCCAAGAAATATGGGATTTACGTAAAGAGACTGAACCTGTAACTGATTGAGTTACCTGAAAGAGATGGGGAGAATGGAACCAAGATGGAAAACATACTTCAGGATGCAATCCAGGAGAACTTCCCCAACCTAGCAAGACAGGCTAACATTCAAATTCAGGAAATGCAGAGAATCCCAGTAAGATACTCAGTGAGAAGATCAACCCCAAAGCACATAATCAGATTCTCCAAGGTCGAAATGAAAGAAAAAATGTTAAGAGCAGCCAGATGTAAAGACCAGGTCTCCTACAAATGGAAGCCCATCATACTAACAGTGGACCTCTCAGCAGAGACCTTACAGGCGAGAAAATATTGGGAGCCAATGTTCCACATTCCACATTCCTAAAGAAAAGAATCTCCAACCCAGAATTTCATATCTGGCCAAACTAAGCTTCATAAGCGATGGAGACACCAGATCCTTTTCAGAGAAGCAAATGCTAAGGGAATTTGTCACCACCAGGCTTGCCTTGCAAGAGGTCCTGAAGGAAGCACTAAATATGGAAAGGAAGAACCATTACCAGCCACTAGAAAAACACACTGAAGTACAGAGACCAGTGACTGTAAAGCAACCACATAAACAAGTCTGCATAGTAGCCAGCTAATATCATTATGACAGGATCAAATTCACACATACAAATACTAACCTTGTATGTAAATTGGCTAAATGCCCCAATTAAATGGCAAAGAGTGGCAACCTGGAAAAACAACCAAGACCCATCTCAAAGGCAATGACACCCATAGGTTCAAAATAAAGGGATGGAGAAAAATCTGTGAAGCAAAAGGAAAACAGAGAGAAGCAGGGTTTGCAATCCTAATATCAGAAAAAAGAGTTTAAGCCAACAAAGATTAAAAAAATACAAGGGCATTACATAATTGTAAAGGGTTCAATTCAAGACTTACCCTAAGTATGTATGCACCCAACACAAGAATATCCAGATTTATAAAACAAGTTCTTAGAGACCTTCAAAGAGATATAGACTCCTATGCAATAACAGCAGGAGACTTCAACACCCCAGTGGCAGTATTAGGCAGATCACCAAGGCAGAAAGTTAACAAAAGATATTCAGGACCTGAACTCAGCACTGAATCAGATGGATCTGATAGACATCTACAGAACTCTCCACCCCCAAACAACAAAATATACATTCTTCTTATTGCTGCATGACACATAATCTAAAATTGATCACATAATCAGAAATAAAACACTCCTCAGCAAAGGCAAAATAACTGAAAACATCCACTCTTGAACCACTGTACAATCAAATTACACATTTAGACTAGAAAATTTGCTCAAAACCACACAACTACATGGAAATCAAATAAGCTTCACCTGATTGACTTTTGAGCAGATAATGAAATTAAGGCAGAAATCAAGAAATTCTTTAGAACAAATGAGAACAAAGATAAAATGCCATTTAATTGGGGCCTTTACCAGAATCTCTGGGACAGAGCTAAGGCAGTGTTAAGTGGGAATTTTATAGCACTAAATGCCCATATTAAAAAGTTAAGCAGATCACAATTTAATAACCTAACATCACAACTAAAAGAATGAGAGAAGCAAAGAAAACCAACCTCAAAGCTAGCAGAAGACAAGAAATAACCAAAATCAGAGCTGAGCTGAAGGGTGCTGAAACACAAAAGCCAATTCAAAAAAATCAACAAATCCATAGTTTTTTTTTTTAATAATAAAGCACATAAACCACTAGCTAGAATAATAAAGAAGAAAAAAAGAAGATAAAAATAAATACAATTAGAAATGACAAAGGAGATATTATCACTGACCCAACATAAATACAAATAACTATCAGAGAATATAATGAACACCTCTATCATCATCCTGAGACCAAAACCTGGCAGAGATAGAACAAAAAAAAGAAGACTTCAGGCCAGTATCTGTGATGAACATGGATGCAAAAGTCCTCAATAAAATACTGGCAAATCTAATCCAGTAGCACATCAAAAAGCTTATCCACCACAATCAAATAGGCTTCATTCCCAGGATGCAAGGTTGATTCGACATATGCAAATCTATAAATGTGATTCATCATATAAACAGAATTAAAGATTAAAACCACATGATTATCTCAATAGATGCAGAAAAGGCCTTGGATAAAATTCAACTTCACTTCATGTTAAAAACTCTCAATAGGCCAGGCGCAGTGGCTCACACCTGTAATCCCAGCACTTTGGGAGGCTGAGGTGGGAGGATCATGAGGTCAGGAGTTCGAGACCATCCTGGCTAACATGGTGAAACCCTGTCTCTACTAAAAATACAAAAAAATTAGCTGGGCATGGTGGTGGGCACCTGTAGTCCCAGCTACTCAGGAGGCTGAGGCAGGAGAATGGCATGATCCTGGGAGGTGGATGTTGCAGTGAGCCGAGATTGCACCACTGCACTTCAGCCTGGGTGACACAGTGAGACTCTGTCTCAAGAAAACAAACAAAACAAAACAAAAAATCTCTCA
Source organism: Colobus angolensis palliatus (assembly GCF_000951035.1). Taxonomy (NCBI): domain Eukaryota; kingdom Metazoa; phylum Chordata; class Mammalia; order Primates; family Cercopithecidae; genus Colobus; species Colobus angolensis. Next base: position 2,111,237 of record NW_012116377.1, read on the forward strand.
ATAAACTAGGTATTAAAGGAATATACATCAAAATAATAAGAGCCATATATGACATACCTACAGCCAGTAGTATACTGAATGAGCAAAAGCTGGAAGCATTCCCCTTGAAAACCAGCATAAGACAAGGATGGCCCCTTTCACTACTCCCATAGTATTGGAAGTCCTGGCCACAGCTATGACATAAGATAAAGAAATAAAGAGTATTCAAGTAGGAAGAGAGGAAGTCAAATTGTTTTTGTTTACAGATGACATGATTCTATATCTAGAAAACTCCATTGTCTCGGCCCAAAAACTTCTAAGCTGATAAGCAACTTCAGCAAAGTCTCAGGATATAAAATCAATGTGTAAAAATTACTAGCATTTCTATACACCAACAACAAACAAGCAGAGAGCCAAATTATGGATGAACTCCCATTCACAATTGCTACAAAAAGAAAAAAATATCTAGGAATACAGCTAACAAGGGAAGTGAAGGACCTCTTCAAGGAGAACTACAAATGACTGTTCAAGGAAATCAGAGAGGACACAAACAAATGGCAGAACATTCCATGGTCATGGATAGGAAGAATCAATACAGTGAAAATGGCCATACTGCCCAAAGTAATGTGTGGAATCAATGCTACTCCCATTAAACTACCATTGACACTCTTCACAGAATTACAAAACACTATTCTAAAATTTGTATGAAACTAAAAGAGAGCCTGAATAGCCAAATAATCCTAAGCAAAAAGAACAAAGCTGGAGGGATCACGCTACCTGACTTCAAATTATACTACAAGGCTACAGTAACCAAAACAGCATGGTACTGGTACAAGAGCAGACACATAGACCAATGGAACAGAACAGAGAACTCAGAAACAAGACCACACATGTACAAGAGCAGACACATAGACCAATGGAACAGAATAGAGAACTCAGAAACAAGACCACACACTTACAGTGATTTGATCCTCAACAAACCTGACAAAAGCAATGGGAAAATATTTTCTACTTAATAAGTGATGCTGGGAGAACTGGCTTTCCAAATGCAGAAAGTTGAAACTGGAACCCTTCCTTACACCATATGCAGAAATTAACTCAAGATGGATTAAAGACTTGTGTATAAAACCCAAAAGTATAAAAACCCTAGAAGAAAATCTAGGCAATACCATTCAGGACTTAGGCACAGACAAAGATTTCATGATGAAAATGCCAAAAGCAATGGCAGCAAAAGCAAAAATCAACAAATGAAATCTAATTAAACCAAAGAACTTCTGCACAGCTAAAGAAAAATAATCAGAGTGAATAGACAATCTACAGAATGGGAGAAAAATTTTGCAATCTATCCATCTGACAAAGTTCTAAAATCCAGAGTCTATAAGGAACTTAAATTTGTAAGAAAGAAAAAAAACAACCCCATTAAAAAGTGGGCAAAGACATGAAGAGACACATCTCAAAAGAAGACATGCACACGACCAACAAGCATATGAAAAAGAAGCTCAACATCACTGATCATTAGAGAAATGCACATCAAAATCACAATAAGATACCATCCCATGCTAGTCAGAATGGCTATTACTAAAAAGCCAAAAAACAACAGATGCTGGGAAGGTTGCAGAGAAAAAGGAATGCCTTTACACGGTTAGTAGGAGTGTAAATTAGTTCAACCATTATGGAAGACAGTGTGGGGATTCCTCAAAGATCTAGAGGCAGAAATACCATTTGACTTAGCAACCCTAATATTAGGTTTATACCCAAAGGAATATAAATCATTTTATTGTAAAGATACATGCACATATATGTTCATTGCAGAACTATTCACAATAGCAAAGACATGGAATCAACGTAAATGCCCATCAATGATAGACTGGATAAAGAAAATGTGATACATATACACCATGGAACACTATGCAGCCATAAAAAGGGTCAGGATATGGATGAAATTGGAAGCTATTATCCTCAGCAAATTAACACAGGAATAGAAAACCAAATACTGCATGTTCTCACTTATAAGTGGAAGCTGAATTATGAGAACACATGGACACATGGGGCATGGGGAACAACAGACACTGGGGACACAGGACTGCCGTGGGGACAGGGGGAAGGAGAGCATCAGGAAGAATAGCTAACAGATACTGGGCTTAATACCTAGGTGAAGGAATGATCTGTGCAGCAAACCACCATGGCACACATTTACCTTTGTAACAAACCTGCATATCTGGAACATGTGTCTTTGAACTTGAAGAAAAAGAATTGATCACATTTTCCTGGTTTCTTGTCTATTGAGTATTTTTGAATTATAGTTAGACTTTGTGATTTGTTCTCAGTCCTGGTACATAAATCTTGAGATACCCTGTGTACTATGATTATTTTGAATACACTGCAGTAACTCATCTTTTAACATATTTTTAGTTTTAGTTTTTGTATATATATACTATGTACCCATAATAGTTACAGTATATATGGGGTACATGAGATATTTTCATACAGCCATGCAATACATAATAATCACATGAGGGTAGATGTAGTATCAGTCAGCTCAAGCATTTATGTGCTTACAAAATTATGTGTTACAAAAATCCAATTAAAAATTAGAAGTAAGGAGATATTCCAACAGAGGCCTCAGAAATAAAAATATTATAATTGACTATTATGAAGAATTATATACTAACAAACTGGATAACCTAGAAGGAATGCATAAATTCCTGGAAATATGCAACCTACCAAAATCAAATCAAGAACAGATAGAAATCCTGAACAGACCAGTAACAAACAAGATTAAATTAGCAACCAAAAACTTCCCAACAAAGCAAAGCCCAGAGCCAGATGGCTTCATAGCTGAATTTTAACAAACATTCAAAAAAGAATTAATGCCAATGCTTCTTAAACTCTTTCAAAAAATAAAGCAGGAAGCTTTCAAACTCATTTTATGAGGCCACCATTGCCCTGATACCACAGCAAAAGACATCACAAGAAAAAACTTAGCAGCCAATATCCATGATTTATATGGATGCAAAAATCCTCAATGAAATACTAGCAAACAGTTTCAACAGAGCATGAAAAGTATTATACATCAAAGGTGAAGATGGTCGGTAGGAGACAGGGCTAATGTGCAGCTACCAAATGGGTGGATGGAACAGCATGTGGAGACATACTGTGATCTTTAGCTCCAAGAACCATTGCAGAAACATACCAGGAAAACCATAAAAATTAACAGATCCTTTGAAAGAAGTGACACGCCACTGCAAATTCTGTGAAACAGGTGAAAACTGTAGATTCCCAAAGTGTGGGAGGGGGAAAACCTACCTCTGAACACACATCCCCATTGGGGAATCTGAAAATCTAGATCATGAGAGAAGGATTTAACTTCTTGTACACTGTCAGTGGTTATATAAATTAGTACAATTATTATGAAGAACAGTTTGGAGGTTCCTCAAAAAACTAAAAATAGAGCTACCATATGATCCAGCAATCCCACTGCTAGGTATATACATAACATAAAGGAAGTCAGTATTTTGAAGAGATATCTGCACTCCCATGTTTATTGCAGCACTATTCACAATAACTAAGATTTGGAAGCAACCAAGCCCAGGGAAGCCATCCCTGACTATATATCATAGGGACCCTTGGGGAAGGCATACAGTGGAATTGGGGAGGGGTTGTGGGGCAAAAGAAGCTCTCAACTTAAATTGGTAGTGGTTTTGATTGGGCATAAGTTTTCTTGAACAGAGTCTGGGGATGAGCAGAAGCCGCTGTGGGTATGAGTGAGTGCAGGAACACCGCTGTGGGTGTGAGTGAGTGCAGGAACACAGGAGCTGCTGCCAACAGAGTGGGCAGACAGGGAGGCGTGAGGTCCGAAAGTTGTGCTTGCTTTCTCAGCAGGATAGGTAGCTCATGGCCTGGGGCAAGGTCTGAGTGGGGCACTGTGGGAGTGACACCAGCCTCACCAACAGCATGGGAGCTGGGTCAGGCCTCTTGCCACTGGCTATCCCCAACTTCCCTGGTGAACTATATGACACAACAGAGGCAGCCAAGATCCCCTCAGGAACATACCCCATTGGTCTGGGAACCACCCCCCACCCCATTATATACAGTGGTTGTGGCAAGCCCTGCCCAAGGAGAGTCTGAGCCCAGACCTGCCTAACCTGCCCCCACCTGATGGCATTTCCCTACCTGCCTTGGTAGCCAAACACAAAACATAGAAACTCTTGGGAGTTTCATGGCCCCACCCATCACCTGAGAAACCTGGTATCCACGGCTGGGAGACCTGAATACAGATCACATCACAGGACTCTGCAGACATCTCCCAGCACCAGCCTGGAGCCTGGTAACCCTCCTGAGTGGCTAGACCCAGAAGAGAAATAACAATCACTGCAGTTCAGCTATCAGGAAGCCCCATTCCTAGGGGAAGGGGGAGAGTACCACATCAAGGGATCACTCAAAGGGACAAGAGAATCTGAACAGAAAGCCTTGAGTTTTAAACCTCTCTGCTGAAATAGCCTACCCAAGTGAGAAGGAACCAGGAAAGTAATTCTGGTAATATGACAAAACAGAGTTCTATAACACCCCCCAAAAATCACACCAGCTACCTAGTAATGGATACAAACCAAGAAATTTCCAGATAAAGAATTCAGAAGATTGATTATTAAACTATTCAAGGAGATACCAAAGAAAGGTGAAAATCAACTTAAATTTTTAAAAATATAGGATATGGTTGAAAAAATCACCAGAGAAAGAGATATAAAGAAAAAACAATCACAACTTCTGGAAATGAAAGATACACTTAGAGAAATATAAAATACAGTGGGAAGTTTCAATAACAGACTAGAACAAGTAGAAGAAAGAACTTTAGAGCTCAAAGACAAAGCTTTCAAGTTAATCCAATCAGACAAAGACAAAAAGGAAAAAAACGGAAAAAAAAATGCGCACAGCCTTCAAGAAATTTGGCATTATGTTAAATGGCCAAACCTAAGAGTAATTCATGTTCCTGAGGAAGAAGAGAAAAGTTTGGAAAACTTACTTGAGGGAATGATTGAGGACAACTTCTCTGCCGTTGCTAGAGATCTAGACCTCTAAATGCAAGAAGTTCAAAGAACGCCTGGGAAATTCTTCACAAAAAGATCATTACCTAGGCATATAGTCATCAGGTTATTTAAAGTCAAGATGACAGAAGGAATCTTAGAAACTATGAGAGAGAAACATCAGATAACCTGTAAAGGAAAACCTATCAGGTTAACAGCAGACTTCTCAGCAGAAACCTTACAAACCGGAATGGATTGGGATCTCATCTTTAGCCTCTTGAAACAAAATAATTGTCAGCCAAGAATTTTGAATCCAGTGAAATTTAAGCTTCACAGACAAAGGAGAAAGAAAGTATTTTTCAAACAAATTCTGAGAGAATTCATCACTACCAAGCCAGCACTACAAGAAATGCTAAAAGGAGCTCTAAATCTTGAACAAAAATCTCAAAATACACCAAAATAGAACCTCCTTAAAGCATAAATCTCACAGCACCTATAAAGCAATAATACAATGGGGAAAAAACAAAGTTTTAAGGCAACAACATGATGAATAGAATGGTACCTCACATCTCAGTACTAATGTTGAATATAAATGGTCTAATGCTCCACTTAATAATCCCAGCACTTTGGGAGGCCGAGACGGGCAGATCACGAGGTCAGGAGACCGAGACCATCCTGGCTAACACGGTGAAACCCCGTCTCTACTAAAAAAAATACAAAAAACTAGCCGGGCGAGGTGGCGGGCGCCTGTAGTCCCAGCTAC
>NW_012116377.1:2118384-2123039 GCF_000951035.1 Colobus angolensis palliatus
CCTGTAGTCCCAGCTACTCGGGAGGCTGAGGCAGGAAAATCACTTGAACCCAGGAGGTGGAGGTTGCAGTGAGCCGAGATCGTGCCATTGCCCTCCAGCCTGTACAACAGAGCAAGACTACATCTTAAAAAAAAAACAAAAAAAAAACAGCAGCAGCAGAAGAAAAGAAATGAAACAGGAGATACTACAACCAATACCACACAAATACTAAAGATCATTCAAGGCTACTATGAACACCTTTATGCACACAAACTAGTAAATTTAGAAGAGATGGGTAAATTTCTGGAAATACACAATCCTCCCAGATTAAATCAAGAAGAAATAGAAACTCTGAAACAAATGATAACAAGTAGCAAAATTGAAGCAGTAAGAAATTGCCAACAAAAAAAAGTCCAGGACCAAATGGATTCACAGCTGAATTCCATCAGATATTCAAAGAATAGTTGGTACCAATCTTACTGAAATTATTCCAAAAGATAAAGAGGGAATCCTCCTTAAATCATTCTGTGAAGTCAGTATCACCCTAATTCCAAAACCAGGAAAGGACATAACAAGAAAAGAAAACTAAAGATAATATCCCTGATGAGCATATATGCCAGAAATCCTTAACAAAATACTAGCTGACCAAATCCAACAGCATATTAAAAAGATAATACACCATGATCAAGTGAGTTCCATACCAGGGATGCAGGCATGGTTTAACATATTCAAGTAAATAAATGTGATGCATCACATAAACAGAATTAGAAACAAAAAGTATATGATCATCTCAATAGGTGAAGAAAAAGATTTGACAAAATCCAGCATCACTTTATGATTAACACTCTCAGCAAAATTGGCATAGAAGGGACATACCTCAAGGTAATAAGAGCTATCTATGTCAAACCCACAGCCAACATCATACTGAATGGGGAAAAGTTGAAAGCATTCCCCTTCAGAACTGGAACAAGATAAGGATGCCCACTTTCACCACTTGTATTCAACATAGTACAGGAAGTTCTAGCCAGAGCAATCAGACAAGAGAAAGAAATAAAGGGCATCCAAATCGGTAAAGAGGAACTCAAACTATCTTGGTAGATGATATGATCCTATACCTAGGAAACCCTAAAGACTCATCCAAAAACCCCCTAGATCTGACACATGAATTCAGTAAAGTTTCAGGATACAAAATAAATGTACACAAATCAGTAGCACTGCTATGCACCAACAGTGACCAAGCTGAGATACAAATCAAGAACTCAATCCCTTTTACAAAACAAACTTAGGAATATACTTAACCAACAATGTGAAAGATTTCTACAAGGAAAACTACAAAAAACTGCTGAAAGAAGTCATTGATGACATAAACAAATGGAAACACATCCCATGCTCATGGATTGGAAGAATCAATATTGTGAAAATGGCCATACTATCCAAAGCAATCTACAAATTCAGTGCAATTTCCATCAAAATACCAGCATAATTTTTCACAGAAAAAAAAATCCAAAAATTCATATGAAACCAAAAAAGAGCCCAAATACTCAAAGCAATCCTAAGCAAAATCAAATCTGGGGGAGTCACATTACCTGATTTCAAACTATACTACAAGGCTGTAGTTTCCAAAACAGCATGGTCCTGGTATAAAAATAGGCATGTAAACCAATGAAACACAATAGAGAACCCAGAAATAAAGTGAAATACTTGCAACCAACTGATCTTCTACAAAGCAAACAAAACATAAAGTGGGGAAAGTACACTCTATACAACAATGATGCTTGGATAATTGGCAAGCCACATGTAGAATAATGAAACTGGATTCTCATCTCTTAACCTTGTACAAAAATCTACTCAAGATGAATCAAGGACTTAAATCTAAGACCTGAAATCATAAAAATTATAGAAGATAACATTGGAAAAACTCTTCTAGACACTGGATTAGGCAAAGAGTTCATGACCAAGAATCCAAAAGCAGATGTAACAGAGAAATAGATGGGACCTAATTAAACTAAAAAGCTTCTGCACAACAAAAGAAATAATCAACAAACAGACAACCCAGAGTGGGAGAAAATATTCACAAACAATGCATCTGACAAAGATTCAGAATCCACAGAATCTGACAAATATTCAGAATCCACAAGGAACTAAAAAAAAATTAGCAAGAAAAAAAAATCCCATTAAAAAGTGGGCAAAAGACATGAATAGACAATTCTCAAAAGAAGATATACAAATGGCCAACAAACATATGAAAAAAAAGATGTTCTCAACATCACTAATTATGAGGGAAATGAAAATGAAAATCACAATGAGATACCATCTTACTCCTGCAAGAATGGCCATAATTTAAAAATAAAAAAAAATAGTTGTTTGTGTGGATGTAGTGAAAAGGGAACACTTTTTTTTTTTTTTTTGAGACAGAGTCTCACTCTGTCACCAGGCTGGAGTGCAGTGGCACAATTTTGGCTCACTGCAACCTCCACCTCTCACGTTCAAATGATTCTCCTGCCTCAGCCTCCCCAGTAGCTGGGCCTACAGGCATGCACCACCACACCTAGCTAATTTTTGTATTTTTAGTGGAGATGGAGTTTCACCATGTTGGCCAGGATGGTCTTGATCTCTTGACCTTGTGATCCACCCGCGTTGGCCTCCCAAAATACAGAGATTACAGGTGTGAGCCACCGTGCCTGGCCAAAGGAACACTTTTACACTGCTGGTGGAAATGTAAAATAGTACAACCACTATTGGAAACAGTATAAAGATTCTTTAAAGAACTAAAAGTAGAATTATCATTTGATCCAGCAATCCCACTACTGGGTATCTACCAGAAGAAAAGCAGTCGTTATATGAAAAGGACACTTGCCCACACATGTTTATAGCAGCATAATTCACAATTGCAAAAAAATGGAACCAGCCTGAGTGCATATCAACCAATGAGTAGATAAATAAATATGGTATATATACATCATGGAATACTACTCAGCTGTAAAAAGGAATGAAGTAACGACATTCACAGAAAACTGGATGGAGTTGGAGAACGTTATTCTAAGCGAAGTAACTCAGGAATGGAAAACCAAATATATGTTCTCACCTATAAGTAGGGGCTAAGCTATGAGGATGTAAAGGCATAAGAATGATAAAATGGACTTTGGAGACTGGGGGGAAGGGTGGAAGGTGGGTGAGGGATAAAAGACTACACATTGGGTACAATATACACTGCTAGGGTGGCAGGTGCACCAAAATCTCAGAAATCACCACTAAAGTAAGCAAAAAATCACCTGTTCCCCAAAAAAATATTGAAATAAATAAATTAATACAGAAAACTCTAGTTAGACTGATTAGGAAAAGAAAAGGAAAAGCACAGATCACCAATCAGTAATGAGAGGAGACATCCTATAATCATTAAGAGATGATTAAGGATATCCAGTGTGTATACCACATAATTTGGAAAAAAATCTTTTTAATAAATAGTGCTGAAACAATAGGATATTCACATGCAACAGAATAAAGTTGAACTCTTTCATCATACCATAAGCAAAATGAATTCAAAATGGATCATCAATTGATACGTTGAAGCTAAAAGCACAAACCTTCTAGCAGAAACTATGGAAGTAAACCTCCATGGCTTTGGGCTAGAAAAAGCCTTCTTAGATACAATATAAAATGTATAAACATCAAAAGAAAAATAGATAAATTGAACTTCATAAAAATCAAAAGCTTTGTGCTTTAAAGAACATTATTTTTAAAAGTGAAAAGACAACCAGATATAACTGAAAATATGTGCAGAACATATATCTGATAAGGGACTTGTGTCCAAGATATACGAAGAGCTCTTACAAGTCAATAATAGAAAGACAAATAACCTAGTTTTTAAAAATAGGCAAAGGATCTCATCTTAGTCTGTTTGGGATGCTATAGCAGAATGCAATAAACTGGGTGGCTTATAAACAGCAGAAATCTATTTCTTACAGTTCTGGAGGCTGTGAAGTTCAAGATCAAGGCACCAGTAGATTCAGGGACAGGTGAAGGTCTACTTCCTGGTCCCTTTCTTCTCACTGTATCTTCACATAGTGGAAGGGGTGAGGGAGCTATCTAGTAACTCTTTACTAAGGACACTAATCCCATTCATGAGGGCTCCACCCTCACGACCTAATCACCTACTAAAGGTGCCACCTCCTACTACGATCACAGGAGGGGTTAGGATAACATAAAATTTGGTGGGACACAAACATTCAGTCTATAATGTATCTGAGTAGATATTTCTCCAAAAAATATATACAAATGGCCCCAAAAAAGATGCTTAGTATCATTAGCCATTAGAAAATTTCAAATCAAAGCCATGAGATACCACTTCATAACCACTAGGATGACTATAATAAAAGCAAATGTAAGGCAACAAGTGTTGGCAAGGATATGAACAAATTGGAACTTTCATATATGAGGATGTACAATGCAACTGCTGTGAAAAGCATTCTTGAGGTTTCCCCAAAGGTTAAACAAATGGTTACTATATGTCCCAACAATTTCACACCTAGCATATACTCATGAAAATTGAAAAGAGTTGTTCAAAAAAAAGTGCACATGAATGTTCACAGTGGCATTATTTATAGTAGTCAAAAAGTGAAACCAGGCCGGGCGCGGTGGCTCAAGCCTGTAATCCCAGCACTTTGGGAGGCCGAGAC
>NW_012116377.1:2123881-2147246 GCF_000951035.1 Colobus angolensis palliatus
GTCCCAGCTACTCGGGAGGCTGAGGCAGGAGAATGGCGTAAACCCGGGAGGCGGAGCTTGTAGTGAGCTGAGATCGGGCCACTGCACTCCAGTCCGGGCGACAGAGCGAGACTCCGCCTCAAAAAAAAAAAAAGAAAAGAAAAGAAAACTGCCAAATTTACTGAGAGATATTTTATTTTCAACTTTTATTTTAGAATCAGAGGGTACATGTGCAAGTTTGCTACAAAGGTATATTGTGTGACGCCGAGGCTTAGGGTATGACTGAACTGTAACCCAGGTAGAAGGCATAGTACCCAAAAGGTAGTTTTTCAGCCCTTGTCTTCTCCCTTACTCCCTCCTCTAGTGGCCCCAGTGTCTCTTGTTTCCATCTTGATGTCCATATGTATTCAATGTTTAGCTCCCACCTATAAGTGAGAATATGTAGTATTTGGTTTTCTGTTTCTGCATTAGTTTGCTTAGAGTAATGGCCTCCAGCTGCACCCGTGTTGATGCAAAGGATATGATTTCATTCTTGTTATGGCTGTGTAATATTCTGTGGTGTATTTGTCCCATATTTTCTTTTTCCAGTCCACCACTGATGGTCACCTGGGTTGATTCCATGTTTTTGTCAAATGGTAGTTCAACTCTTATTTCTTTGAGAAATCTCCAAATTGCTCATTACAGTGGCCAGACTTAAAATTACACTTCCAACAGGGTATAAATGTCCCTTTTTCTCTGCAGCCTTGCCAACATCTGTTATTATTATTATTTTTTTACTTTTTAATAAAACCATTCTGGTGTGAGATGGTATCTCGTGGTTTTCATTTGTATTTCTCTGATTAGAGATGATGAGCATTTTTCACATGTTTGGGGGCCATTTCTATGTCTTCTTTTGAAAAGTGTCTGTTCATGTCCTTTGCCCAGTTTTTAATGGGGTTATTTGCTTTTTTGAGTGTTGATTTGTTAAAGTTCCTTATAGATTCTGTATATTAGATTTTTTTCCAGATGCACAGTGTATGAATATTTTCTCCCATTTGGTATGTTGTCTGTTTATTCTGTTGATGGATCTTTCATTTTTCTGCAGAAGCTCTGTATTTTAGTTAGGTTCCATTTGTCAATTTTTGTTTTTGTTGCAATTGCTTTTGAGGATTTAGCTATACATTGTTTGCTAAAGCTGATATCAACAAGGGTATTTAGGGTACTTCCTAGATTTTCTTCTAGGATTTTTATAGTTTGAGGTCATATATTTAAGTCTTTAATCCATCTTGAGTAGATTTTTCTATATAATAGGTAGGGATCCAGTTTCATTCTTCTACACATGAATAGCCAGTTATCCTAGCACCATTTATTGAATAAGGAGTCCTTTTGCCATTGCTTATTTTTGTTGAATTTGTCAAAGATCAGATGGTTGTAGGTGTGCAGCTTTATTTCTGGGTTCTCTATTCTGTTCCATTGGTCTATGTATCTGTTTTCTGTTTTATTGTTATTATTTTTTTGAGATGGAGTCTTACTCTGTTGCCCAGGCTGGAGTGCAGTGGTGCGATCTCGGCTCCCTGCAAGCTGCACCTCCCTGGTTCATGCCATTCTCCTGTCTCAGCCTCCCAAGTAGCTGGGACTGCAGTCACCCACCACCATGCCTGGCTAATTTTTTGTATTTTTTAGTAGAGATGGGGTTTCACCATGTTAGCCAGGATGATCTCGATCTCCTGACCTCATGATCCACCCACCTCAGCCTCCCAAAGTGCTGGGTTTACAGGTATGAGCCACCGCGCCCGACTGGTCTGTGTATCCATTTTCATACTAGTCTGATGCTCTTTTGGTTACTGTAGCCTTATAGTATAGTTTGAAGTCGGGTAATGTGATGCCTCCAGCTTTGTTCTTTTTGCTTAAGATTTCTTTGGCTATTTAGGCTATATTTTGGTTCCATATGAATTTTGAAATAGTTTTTTCTAGTTCTGTCAAGAATGACATTGGTAGTTTGATAGAAATACTGTTGAATCTGTAGATTGCTTTGGACAGTATGGCCATTTTAACGATGTGGATTCTTCCAATCCATGCACATAGAATATTTTTCCATCTATTTATGTCATTTCTGATTTCTCTCAGCAGTATTTTATAGTTCTCCTTGTAGAGACCTTTCACCTCCTTGGTTAGCTGTGCTCCTAGGTATTTTTTTGTGGCTATTGAAAATAGGATTGTGTTCTTGATTTGGCTCGCAGCTAGAATGTTACTGGTATATGGAAATGCTACTGATTTTTGTACACTGATTTTATATCCTGAAACTTTACTGAAATAGTTTATTGGTTCTAGAGGCCTTTTGGTGGAGTCTTTGCGGTTTTCTGGGTATAGAATCATATCATCAGCAAAGAGAGATAGTTTGATGACTTCTGTTCCTGCTTGGATGCCTTTTATTTATTTCTCTTGCCTGGTTGCTCTGACATAGTACTTCCAGAGCTATGGTTAAATAGAAGTAGTGAGAGTGGGTATCCTTGTTTTATTCCAGGTCTCAAGGAAAAAGTTTCCAGCTTCTGCCCATTCTGTATATTGGCTGTGGGTTTGTCATAGATGCCTCTTATTATTTTGAGGTATTTTTCCACTGATGCTTAGTTTGTTGATGGTTTTTTTCATGAAAGGATATTGGATTTTACCAAAAGCGTTTTCTCTATTGAGATGATCATATGATTTTTGTTTATAATTTTGTATATGTGGTGAATCACATTTATTGATTTGCATATGTTGAACTGACCTTGCATCCCACGAATAAAGCCTACTTCATCATGGTGAATCAACTTTGTGATGTGCTCTTGGATTCAGTTTGCTAATATTTTGTTGAAGATTTTTGCATCTGTGTTCATCAGGGATATTGGCCTGAAGTTTTCTTTTTTCTTTCTGTCTCTGCTAGATTTTGGTGTCAGGATGATGCTGGCTTTGTAGAATGAGTTAACAGGTCCCTTCTCTGTGATTTTTTGGAATAGTTTTAGTAAAATTGGTTCCAGTTCTTCTGAGTGATCTTTTTAAAGACCTAAATAAATAGTGAAGTATCCCATGTTCATATATAGAAAGGCATCACATTTCTGGAATTTTATTTCTCCCATATCAGTTTAAACATTCATTGCAAACCCAATCATAATCTCAGCAGCATTTTCTACAGAATTTGATAAGCCTAATATAACATGTATTGGAAATGCAAATGATTTCATTATACAAACAGTCTTGAAGAAGAATCAAGCTGGAGGACTTAAACCACCTTACTTCCAGTCTTGTTACACAGTGGCTCTAATTGCAACACTGTGATATTGTCAGGACAGACACATATATTAATGGAATAAAATAGATACCAAAGAAATATACCCCTGTGTGTACAGTCAGTTGACTTCTGACAAAGGTACAAATGAATCCCATGAAAAGGAAAGTTTTTCAACAAATGATGTTGAAATAACAGGATCCATATGAGAAAAATGAACCTTGACTAACACCTCACAGTATACACAAAGTTTAACTTAAGAGAGTTAATAAATTTAACGGCAGAAGCTAACAATATAAAGATTTTAGCAAACAATATAGGAGGATATCTTTACAATTTGCATAGGCAGAGATTTCTTAAGACAGTGGTCCCAACATTTTTGGTACCAGGGGCCAGTTGCGTGGAACAGTTTTTCCAAGAACAGTGGTATGTGGGATGCAGGGATGGTTTGGGGATGATTCAAGCACATTACATTTATTGTGCACTTTCTTTCCATTACTATTACTTACTAGGATGGTTAATATTGAGTGTCAACTTGATTGGATTGAAGGATGCAAACTGTTGTTCCTGGGTATGTCTGTGAGGGTGTTGCCAAAGGAGATTAACATTTAAGTCAGTGGACTGGGAGAGGCAGACCCACCCTCAATCTGGGTGAGCACCATTAATCAGCTGCCAATGTGGCTAGGATAAAAGCAGACAGAGGATCGTGGAGGGGCTAGACTGGTTAAGTCTTCTGGCCTTCATCTTTCTCCTGTGCTGGATGATTTCTGCCCTCAAACATCAGACTCCAAGTTCTTCAGCTTTTGGACTCTTGGACTTACACCAGTGGTTTGCCACAGGCTCTCAGGCCTTCAGCCACAGACTGAAGGCTGCATTATCGGCTTCCCTACTTTTGAGGTTTTGGGACTCGGACTGGCTTCCTGGCTCCTCAGCTTGCAGATAGCCTACTGTAGGATTTCATCTTGTGATCATGTCAGTCAATTCTCCTAATAAACTCCCCTTCATATATTCCTCTATCCTATTAGTTCTGTCCTTTTAGAGAACTCTGACTAATACACATGCTCATCATAATGTAGAATCATTGCGAACCCTGAGCTTGTTTTCCTGCAGTGGTCCCGTCTAGGGGTGATGGGAGACAATGACAGATCATCAGGCATTAGATTCTCATAAGGAACACACAACCTACATTCCTTTCATGTGCAGTTCACAATAGGGTTCGTGTCCCTATGAGAATCTAATGTCACCGCTGATCTGACAGGAGGCAGAGCTCCGCTTTGCTGACTTGCCTGCCACTCACCTCTGGCTGTGTGGCCTGGTTCCTAACGGGCCACAAACCATGTCCCAGGGGTTGGGAACCCCTGTCTTAAGACACAAAAGCAATAGGCCTAACAGAAAAAAAAAAAAAAGAAAAAAATATAAATTAGGTTTCATAAAAACCACATTTATTCATCAAAAGTCACAAAAGTATTAATAAGAGGTATATGCTGAGAGAAAATATTCAGAAAGGATTTACCTGCTTTAGACTTGTATCTACATTGTAAAAACCTCTTAAACTCAACTATAAAAAGATATACTCGGACATGGTGGCTCACACCTGTAATCCCAGCACTTTGGGAGGCTGAAGCAGGTGGATCATTTAAGGTCAGGAGTTCGAGACCAGCCTGGCCAACATGGTGAAACCCTGTCTGTACTAAAAATACAAAAATTAGCTGGGCATGGTGGCACCCACTTGTAATCCCGGCTACTTGGGAGGCCGAGGCAGAGGAATTGCCTGAACCTGGGAGGCAGAGGTTGCAGTGAGCAGAGATCGCACCACTGCACTCCAGCCTGGGTGACAGAGCAAGACTCTGTCTCACGTTAAAAAAAAAAAAAAAAAAAAAAGAACCACATGCCCTCATTTAGACTGACACTATTGATTTTCTGATGACAAATCTGTGAAAATATGTGACTGAACCAATTATGCAATGTTATGTACCTCACATTTATAAATAAGTAGATAACTGTATTAATCATGTGAAATATTCCACAACTAGCTCTTAACAAATTTTTTAGTAGAATTTTAACACTTGGACCCCATGACTGGGAAATATCCTTGCTGACTTAAAGAAGACATGAAAGATTGAACTCCTTTGGGGAACCACCTTTTATGGTAGAAGTGGAGAGATGTCTTCTAATTATATCTGTAGAAAAATTATTCTAATCTTTATAAATAGTGAATATATTTACCACTATTTTCATGTGCCTAAGAATGAAGAGAGAAGAAATTTTGGAATGTGGTCCTGCTAATAATTGATGACTCTACTCACTTAGACTAGGTTTTTCTGGCATGAGTTTCAACTATATACAAATCTTCAGGGATTCAGAGAAAAAGCTTTAAATTCTAAACATCAATGTCCTAAGAACAGAGATTGTTGAAAGTCTACTATTAAAGCATTCATTGCTCCTTGGTCTTTTAGGCATGAACAAATTTGAAAAATTTTTAAAATAACTGCATTCTCTCAATCACATGTATGAGGAATTATATAATAAAAATAGTAGTTGCAATTTCAGTGGAGATTATTATTTGTCAGGAACTATCTATATTTGATACGTTTACTTAACTTTTTGCATGCATACCATGGTGTGGTTTAGCTCTGTGTCCCCACCCAAATCTCACCTTGAATTTTAGTTGCCATAATCCCTCTGTGTCATGGGAGTGACCTGGTGGGAGGTAATTTAATCATGGGGGCAGTTACCTAATGCTGTTCTCAAGATAGTGAGCAAGTCGTCATGAGATCTGATGGTTTTATAAGGGGCTTGTAGCCCTTTTGCTCAGCACTTTGCTGCCACTATGTGAAGGATGTGTTTACTTCCTCTTCTGCCAGGATTGTAAGTTTCCTGAGGCTTCCCCAGCCCTGTGGAACGGTGAGTCAATTAAACCTCTTTCCTTATAAATTACCCAGTCTTGGGCAGTTCTTTATAGCAGTGTGAGAATGGACTAACACAGTAAATTGGTACCAGGTAGTGGGGTGCTGCTGTAAAGATACACAAAAATGTAGAAGCAACTTTGGAAATGGATAACAGGCAGCGGCTGGAACAGTTTGGAGGGCTCAGAAGAAGACAGGAAGATGTGGGAAAGTTTGGAACTTCCTAGAGACTTACTGAATGGCTTTTATCAAAATGTTGATAGTGACATAGACAATGAAGTCCAGGCTGAAGTGGTCTCAGATGGAGATGAGGAACTTGTTGGGAACTGAAGAAAAGGTGACTCTTGCTACATTTTAGCAAAGAGACTGGCAGCATTTTGCCCCTGTCCTGGAGATCTGTGGAAGTTTGAATGTGAGAGAGATGATTTAGGACATCTGGTGGAAGAATTTTCAAAGCAGTAAAGTGTTCAAGAGGTGACTTGGTGCTGTTAAAAGCATTCACTTTTATGTATTCACAAAGATATGGTTTGGAATTGGAACTTATATTTGAAAGGGAAGCAGAGCATAAAAGTTTGGAAAATTTGTAGCCTGATGATATGATAGAAAAGGAAAACCCATTTTCTGAGGAGAAATTCAAGCCAGCTGCAAAAATTCTCATAAGTAATGAGGAGTGAAATGTTACTTGCCAAGACAATGGGGAAAATGTCTCCAATGCATGTCAGAGGTCTTCACAGCAGCCCCTCCCATCACAGACCCAGAAGCCTAGCAGGAAATAATCGTTTCATGGGCTAGGCCCAGGGCTTGCTGCTTCATGCAGTCTCAGGAGTTGGTGCCCTGCATCCCAGCTGTGGCTAAAAGGGGCCAACATACATCTCAGGCCATTGCTTCAGAGGATGAAAGCCCCAAGCTTTGGGGGCTTACACATGGTGTTGGGACTGCAGGTACACCTAAGTCTAGAATTGAGGTTTCAGAACCTCCACGTAGATTTCAGAGGATGTATGGAAATGCCTGGATGTCGAATCAGAAGTTTGCTGCAGGGGTGGAGCCCATATGGAGAACCTCTGCTAGGGAAATGGGGAAGGAAAATGTGGGGTTGGAGCTCCCACACAGAGTCCCCACTGGGGCAGTCTTGTGGAGTTGTGAGAAGAGGGCCACCATTCTCCAGACCCCAGAATGGTCAATCCACTAACAGCTTGTGCTGTGCACCTGGAAAAGCTGCAGACACTCAACACCAGCCTGTGAAAGAAGCCAGGAGTGGGGCTTTACCCTGCAAAGCTAAAGGAGTGGAGCTGCCCAAGGCCATGGGAGCCCTTCTCTTACATCAGCATGCCCTGGATATGAGACATGGAGTCAAAGGAGATCATTTCAGAGCTTTAAGATTTGGCTGCCCTGCTGGATTTCCGACTTACTTGGGGCCTTGGCCCTTTTGTTTTGGCCAATTTCTCCCATTTGGAATGGGTGTGTTTACCCAATTCCTGTACCCACATTGTATCTAGAAAGTAACTAACTTGCTTTTGATTTTACAGGCTCATAGGTGGAAGGGACTTGCCTCATCTCAGATGAGACTTCGGACTTGGACTTTTGAGTTAATGCTGGAATGAGTTAAGACTTGAGGGACTGTTGGAAGGGCATGATTGTGTTTTGAAATGTGAGAACATGAGATTTTGGAGGGGCCAGGGGCAGAATGATATGAGTTGGCTCTGTGTCCCCACGCAAATCTCACCTTGAGTTGTAGTTCCCATAATCCACATGTGTCATGGGAGGGACCCAGTTGGAGGTAATTTAATCATAGGGGCAGTTACCCACATGCTTTTCTTGAGATAGTAAGTGAATTCTTATGAGATCTGATGGTTTTATAAGAGGCTTTTCACCCTTTTGCTCAGCACTTCTCCTTGCTGCTGCCATGTGAAAAAGGAAGTGTTTGCTTCTCTTTCTGTCATGACTGTAAGTTTTCTGAGGCCTCCCTAGCCCTGCAGAACTGTGAGTCAATTAAACCTCTTTCCTTTATAAATTACCCAGTCTCAGGCAGTTCTTTATAGCAGTGTGAGAACAGACTAATACATAACATCTCTAGAAGTAAGTAATATGATCCTTTGTATTTATAGGTGAGATAATCAGGGTTTAGATGTATAGGTGACAATTGTAGGTCACACATTTAGTAAATGTCAGTTTGGGGGTTTAGTTTAAGGCATCTGACTTCAGAGTCCGCACTTACCAACATCTAATCTCTTATGATTAAGAGTATTTAATCATACTCAGATACTTAGGAGGCTGATGTGGAATGATTGCCCGAGCCCAGGAGAAGGTTGCAGGTTGCAATGAGCCTTGCACATGTAAGCCTTGCTGATGTAAGAGATGGGCTCCCATGGCCTTGGGCAGCTCCACTCCTGTAGATTTGCAGGGTAAAGCCCCACTCCTGGCTGCTTTCATGGGCTGGTGTTGAGTGCACTCCAGCCTGGACAACAGAGTGAGACTCAAAAAAAAAAAAAATTTGCCTGGCAATAAAGGAACCAAAATAAAGATAGCACTGAGATAATATAACTGTATACATGGCTATACCATTGATACTCATTGTATGAGGGGGTCTCATTTCCATGTCTGTGAAATTCTCCTGAATTGAATTCACCAAAAATAGTAGAGCTCTTCCTGTGTACTGCACCTGGAACTTTACCAGGTTTCTGCAAATACAAATGGAAACAACTCATTGCTTCTGCCTATGAAGAAGTAGAACTACAGTAAAAATAAGAAAATACCTTCCTAATAATAGGGAGTTGTACTATGGAAGTAATGCGGAAGCCCAGCAATGGGAATCATGGTCCAGCCATGATGGCGTAGTCATGGGAGAAGAGAGAGGGTGGGGATGGCTTCCAGGAGGATGTGAAGAGGGGGTCCAGTACTGAAGGGAGAAAAGATGGATCAGGATTAATTCATGTATTTTGATGATAGCAATAATGTTTGAGATTGGAGGAAGTGGTAATATTTGTAATAAAGAATTTTTCTTGCTTTTCTTCTTAGACATTCACTATGTGCTTATTTTCCCCATAAGATGAATAAAAACAAAAAACTTTCCAGTTTCATAGCCATAAGAAATGCTGCTTTCTCTGAAGTTGGCATTGGGATCTCAGCCAATGCCATGCTGCTTCTTTTCCACGTCCTCACATGCCTTCTCAAGCACAGAATCAAGCCCACTGACCTGATCATTGGTCATGTGGCTCTAATCCATATCATATTGCTGCTACCCACAGGGTTCATAGCTACAGATATTTTCGGGTCTCAGGATTCAGGGGATGACATCAAACATAAGTCAGTTATGTACATGTACAGGTTGATGAGAGGCCTCTCCATTTCCACCACCTGCCTGCTGAGTGTCCTCCCAGCCATCACCTGTAACCCCAGAAGCTCCTGTTTGGCAATGTTCAAAGATTCTCACATCACAAGCCACATTGGTTTCTCTTCCTGTGGGTCTTCCACATATCCATTAGGGGAAGCTTCTGAGTCTCCACTCTTCCCATCAAAAATGTTGCCTCAAATAGCCTTACATTTGTCACTCAATCCTGCTCTGTTTGGCCCCTGAGTTGCTTCCTTGGGCAGACAATTTTCATACTGATGACATTTCAGGATGTCTCCCTTGCAGGGCTCATGGCCCTCTCCAGTGGATACATGGTGATTCTCTTGTCCAGGCATAACAGGCAGTCCCAGCATTTTCACAGCACCAACCTTTCTCCAAAAGCACCCCCAGAAAAAATGGCCACACAGACCATTCTTCTGCTTGTGAGTTGCTTTGTGATTGTGTGCATTGTGGACTGCGTTGTCACCTCCTCCTCAGGACTGGTGTGGAACAGTGATCCAGTCCGTCATTGAGTCCAGATGCTGGTGGACAATGGCTGTGCCACCATCAGTCCTTCAGTGCTGCTAGTCAGTACTGAAAAATGAATGATCAAAGTCTGAACATCCATGTGGGAGAAGGACAATAAATCCCTAATTATTCAGTAATGCATACTGTCTCTTAAGATGAGCATATCCTTTTTAAAATGATTAATCCCATCATAGGGGATATGCGTTCCCATCCCAGCACGAGCCTCGGGGTAGCAGAACTATCTGCCTGTGTCTGTGTGGACAAGCAGACTGAGAACTCCTGGGAGGTGGAGGCTTAGTCTGAGTCGTCTATGTCGCCGAGCACCAGGCAGGTACCTGTGAGGGGCTGCGCGGTGTGTGCTGAGTGAATAAGGAAAGGCTCCTCATTAAAAGGATCTCCCTTACCAATGTCATCTCCTCAGGGAGGCTTTCCTTGACCACCCATTCTCTACTTCAGTGGTTCTCAAACCTGTAGGGTTTGATGAAACACGGGGTTTCTGATTAAGTGAGGCTGGGGAGGGCCCCAAGAATGCGTGGCGCCCTGAGAGCCATCGCTGAGCTCCATTGCCCTGGTTTCCCTCCCTTGCTTTGAAACGGTGTCTCCAGCGACTTCCTCCCGTCTAAGCTCCATGAAGGCAAGAATTTGGGGCTGTCTTGTTCCGTGCTCAGCGCAGACTTAAAAATAAAGGGATAGATGGTCCGCTGGGCGAAGGAGCCAGGAACATCCCAGAAGTCCAACTCGATGAGTTCTTGTCCCTCCAACCTCAGGAGCCTCCTGCGGTGCCTACAGCCACCGCCCCTTTAAATGTGCGCAGGGACGCCCAGACCCTTGGTTCTTTGGATCCCTAACTCAGCAGGAAAACAAAAACAACAAAATCCTTCCTTTTGGGGACGGAGGAAACGTCTAGGAGGGAACGGAGGTGCGGCTGCGGCGCAGGCAGAGGCGCAGGCGAGGGCCGGACGGCCAGAGTGCAGGGTGCCAGTGAGGAGCCCTGGACCCGGAGGGGACGCGAGGCCACGCGCTGCCCCGGCCGCCGCCCCCGCGACCTCCGGCGGCGTCGAGGCATGCGCGCCGGGGGCCCGGGCAGGGCGCTCGAAGTTGGAGCTCCCGGGGCGCCCGGGACGAGCTTCCCAGGATTCCCCGACCTTCCGGTGCTGCTCGGCCTCGGCGGAAGCATGCATGGCTCCGGGGCCTCCTCGCCGAGAATCGGGGTCCACCCCTGCCAAATCGCCCCGCCTCAGGGACCCCCTCAACCTTGGCGAGGCCGCGCCCTGGCCGTGTGAGCTCGTATCCCACTCTCACGGCTGTCCACAGAGAGTCCCCCCACAAGGGAGAAAGACGTCCCTTTCTCAAAAGCGACTTGATCGGGTCCCCAAACCCTTGCCCTCCACTCCCAGACGTCACAGACAGGCCTTGCTCCCTTCTCAGGGGCCCCATCTGACTGAGGCTTGGCTGGACACAGTCCTGAAGCATGCAGATTCCAGACGTGACCCCCAGCAGAAGCACACATCACTGTTTCAAACCTTTTGGTGTGTCATTTGTGAAGGGATGAGATGGTGGCTATTCAGTCATAATATTCCAACGGTCCCTGGATCTACCCTTCAGTTATTCTAACTTAACAGTGAGTTCTCAGCAGAGTCTGTCTTCTCTTGACCCTAGGAGACCCTGCCATCTGCAGTGCTATGTGTGTAGCTAGTGGGTACCCAATGGAGTAGCTGTAGAAGGGGGGAATGTAAGCTCCATGAGGGCAGCAGGGAGGGTGACGGCAAGTTCAGCCTTTTCTCGTGGTCGCTGGCTCATAGGAAGTGTTTATCAGTAGCTGCTGGATGAATCAATGCACTGACCCGGACACTTCATTTGAGGAGCACAGGATTTCATGTGGTTGATTTTCATTAGTTGGGCTGTGTGTAGAAGAAAGGTCTGTTCACCTTGTTTGCAGAATGAATCTTTAGTGGAAAATCAAGGGATTTTAAAGATCCCGGTGGAGGGCATTAGCCTAACACAAAGCATGGGAGATGGGCTTCACATGGGCAGATGGACCCATCTGCAGCGTCCCCTGCAAGTGATGTGTAGGAGACTCTGAATGGAAACAAAGTTAATCGTACTTTTTCTCCTCTTCTCTATTTTTGTCCTCTAGATTTGCTAAAACCACCTGTTGCTCCCAAGCCAAAGACTACCAGTCCACTGACGCCAGTGACTGTGCCCAAATTCCCTTCCTCACCCAGGCCCGATAGTCTTCACAGTCCAAATTCCATGTTCAGGGATCCGAAGCCCCCCATTGCCCCCAAACCCAGGCTGACTGCCAGTGGAGAGCCAGTGTGTACCTGAATGACAGCTTGAACAAATGCAGCAACAGGCAGCTGCTCTGTGTAGACAGGGGCCTTGATGAAGGGCCCTGGTCCATCCCGAAGTGCTCTGAGTCAGAGACTGACGAGGATTACATTGTAGCCAGGGCTCTGCTGAAGGAGGATGAACCCAAGGATGGGGGCAGTGCAGGGAATGCAGCCCTGGTGTCTCCTGAGGCCTCTGGGGAAGAGGAAGAGGAGTGTGAGGAGGGAGGTGAGGCATGTGGCCTGGAGGGGACAGGAGCTGGGGAGGACTCGGCAGTGACTGCTGCCCTAGTGCAGTATCACTGAGCAGGGAGGGTGAGGAAGGCACAGACCTCGCTCCTGAGGACCAAGGAGAGGGCTGTGGCCATAAGCTAGGGACACTGGAGCAGGTATCCAGAAGTGAGGAGGAAGAGAAACTGGTGCAGCCACACAGGGAGTGCAGCCTGGAGGATGGTGGGCCTTGGGCTGGAGAGGCAGTCTTCCAGAGCGACCTCCTCCTGCCTCACATCCATGGAGAGGAGCACGAGCCCCCCGACACCCACCGGGAGGCAGAGGAGGATGATGAGGAAGGTTGTGCCAGCACAGACCCAGCAGGGGTAGATGAGGGTTTGGGTCCTGACAGGCCCACTGAGGACATGGAACAGGTTGCTGAGGAAGCCAGCAAGGAGCCTCCTGAGAAGGAGCCGGCCATGGGGGTCCAGGAGGCAGAGATGGCCACAGACAGCCCTGAGGTTCTTGAGGAGGGATGGGAAGAAGCAACAGGTGTCACAGTTGGGGAGCAGGTTGACTTCAGTGAACCACCTGACCATGAGGAGGAAACCAACCAAAAAGTGGCAGCTGCCACCCTGGAGGACTGCGCACAGGATAAGCCTGCAGAGGAGAGCTGCCAGATCATCCTTTTCCAGAACAACTGCATGGACAACTTTTTTCTCTCACAGGAAGCCCCTACGAGTTCTTCCCAACCGAGAGCACCTCTTTTTATAGTGAGAGCTGTTCTCCTCTTTCTGAGTCAATGAAAGGCATAGAATCAGAGCAGGCACCAAAGTTGGGGCTGTGTGCGGAGGAAGACCCTGTGGTCAGGGTTTTGTGTGGCCAGCATGGCTCCCTGCAAGATGGAGCAGCAGAGGGTCCTACAGCCCCTGATGTGGTGGTCCTGCCGAAGGAAAAGTTGGGGGAAGAGTAGGGGGAGGGGGAGGAGGAGAAGGAGGAGAAGGAGGAGGTCTTCGTGGATGACATGCTGGCCAACCCCTATGTGATGGGAGTGGGCCTGCCAGGAGGAGGAGGGGAGGAGGAGGAGTAGGAGGAGGCCATGGATGACACGCTGGCCAGCCTCTATGTGATGGGAGTAAACCTCCTAGGAGGAGGAGGGGGAAGAGGAGGAGGAGGTCGTTGATGACACACTGGCCAACCCCTATGTGATGGGAGGGGGCCTGCCAGTCTGGCAGCCCCTGGAAGAGGGCAGGCTGCATTGGATGCCCTGGGTTATTATGGCTCAAAAGAAGAAATGAACTGTGAAGCAGAAGGTAGCCTGGTCTCCGTGGACAGGAAGAACATTGGCACAAGGGCCTGGCCCCACTTTGGGAAGGGGGCCAGAAACCATCCCAGAAACTGCCCCCAAAGAAACCAGATCTGAGGTAGGTTCCTCAGCCCCTGGCATCAGAGGTGCTGCAGAGGAGGCAGGAAATAGCTTTTGTCACTGGAAGAGAAGCCCCTGGAAGCCAGTAGGGCCTTGCCAGCAAAGCCCAGGGCCTTCACTTTATACCCTCGGTGGTTTTCCATGGAAGGCCAAGAGATTCCTGTTCCCATCTCTGTGAACTGGGAGCCAGGAGGATCAGGGTTAGATGACCACAGGATAAAGAGGAAAGAGGAACATCTCTCTGTCCTGTCTGGGAGTTTCTCCCAGAGAAACCACCTTCCGTCCAGCGGCACCTCCACGCCTTCTTCCATGGTCGACATCACACCTCCTTTTGACCTGTCCTGCATCACCATTAAGCCCATCACAAAGAGCTCTCCCTTGCTCCTTATCAAGAGCGACTTCTCAGACAAGCGCAAGAAGAAGTCATCCTTTAAGCAGTTCCTGGCACTGATGTTTAAGAAGAAGATGGAGAGACCAGGCATGGTGGCTCACGCCTGTCATCCCAGCACTTTCGGAAGCTGAGGCGAGAAGATCACGTAATGTCAGGAGTTGGAGAGCAGTCTGGCCAACATAGTGAAACCCTGTCTCTACTAAAAATACAAAAATTAGCCAGGCATGGTGGCACGCACCTGTAATTCCAGCTACTTGGGAGGCTGAAGCAGGAGAATCACTTGAACCCAGGAGGCGGAGGTTGCGGTGAGCCGAGACTGTGCCATTGCACTCTAGCCTGGGCAACAAGAGTGAGACTCCATCTCAAAAAAAAAAAAAAAAAAAAGACGGAGAGTAAATTGCACGTGAAGGTGTCTTCCTCCAGGTCCTCTTCAGAATCCAGCTGCCACAGGCCTTCCAGGATTCTGGAAGTTGACCAGAGAAACCCCAGTAACTCCCTTCAGCTTAAGTCTCAAACTGGGAAGCTCCAGGCTTCTGAATCCCCCTCCTCCCTCCTTTTATAGAGATGGCAAGAGGAAAGGTGTCCCCTTCAGCAGGACCGTGTCCAGAGTGGAGTCCTTCAAAGACCGCTCCCGGCCGCCCTTCCTGCCCTTGCCACTGGCCAAGCCACCATCTATCTCCTTCCCCAGCACTGACACTTCAGACTATGAGAACATTCCAGCCATGAACTCGGACTACGAGAATATCCAGATTCTGCCCCGGAGGCCTGCAGGGCTGGCATATTTAGGAAGCTGTTTGAAGATCAGAGCAGATCCCTGTCCACAGCAAATGAAAACGATGGCTACGTGGACATGAGCAGCTTCAATGCCTTTGAGAGCAAACAGCAGAGCACGGGCCAGCACGCAGAAAGGTACCTGACATTCTATTTCCTTTCTTGTTTGATAGCTGTAACTATTCAAAAGGCAGCATGGGTGTGGGGGACAGATGGACTTGCTTTCCAGCCTCAGGCTCTGTTTCCCACTAGCTGCATTGACCTGGGGTGAGTGAGTGGCTTTACGTCTCTGAGCCCTAGTTACTTCATCCATGAAACAGGATTCATGCTACCTCACAGCAGATATTTAAGAATATCAGAGTAGATATTCTATGTAAAAGCAGTGTATAAAATGCCAAATATGGTACATGTAAGAGTATTTTTTTTTTTTTGAGACAGTCTCATTCTTGTCACCCAGGCTGGAGTGCAGTGATACCGTGTCGGCTCACTGCAAACTCCGTCTCCTGGGTTCAAGCAATTCTCCTGCCTCAGCCTCCCGAGTAGCTTGGATTACAGGTACTCATCACCATGCCCAACTAATTTTTATTTTTTTAGTAGAGAAGGGGTTTCACCGTGTTGGCCAGGCTGGTCTCAAACTCCTGACCTCAGGTGATCCACCCGCCTCCCAAAGAGAGCATTTTTATTTAAATTATTTGGGGAACAGTTCTCATATTTCCTAGGTAGATGGCTTTGTGACTCCGCTCTGAGAGTGTCACCAAGAGAGAAAGTTTTGGAATCTTGCCAAACTAAATATCTTTCACTATCAGGAAAGTAGCCTAAATTGATATTGATACTTTTTATTGAGTGAATATATGCTGTACTCAATACGGAACTAGAAAAGAAATTTTATTTGAATTGCTTAAGGAGCTAATGGTGTGGCTCACCCCTGAAATCCCATCACTTGGGGAGGCCGAGGCAGGTGGATCATATGAGTTCAGGAGTTCGAGACTAGCCTGGCCAACATGGTGAAACCCTGTCTCTGCTAAAAATACAAAAATTAGCCAGGCATGGTGGCAGGCACCTGTAATCCCAGCTACTCAGGAGGCTGAGGCACAAAAATCGCTTGAACCGGGGAGGCGGAGGTTGCAGTAAGCCAACACTGCACCACTGCACTCCAGCCTGGGTGACAGAGCGAGACTCAGTTTCAGAAAAAACAAAGAAAAACAAAGAGCTAATGGTGCTGTTACAGGAAAGGGGTCCCAGTCCAGACCCCAAGAGACAGTTCTTGGATCTTGTGCAAGAAAGAATTTAGGGTGAGTCTACAGTGCCAAGTAAAAGCAATTTTATTAAGAAAGTAGTGAAAGCACAGCTACTCCATAGAAAGAGTAGGGCATTACTAAAAGAGGAGGAATGCATCCACCATAGATACAATGCTTGTACCATGTATATATGTGTGTGTATATATATACATATATATGTGTGTATATATGTATATATATGTGTGTGTGTATATATATGATAAAAAAGATTCTCAGGAGATGTGCTCTGCTACAAGGGTTTGTGATAAAGGATTAATTTTCTTAATTAGTATATTTTGCAATAATTAATATTATTATTTTAAAAGCAAAATTAGGAATGCCTTTGTTCTCCAGATATCAGAATATCTGGACACTCCCAAGTCTGGGTTTGTTTAGTAAACATTATTAATTTGTTCCCTTAACTGTAAACATCTAGGGGCTAGGAATGTCTAACCTTTTGGGAACGCAGTCCAGCAAGTCTAAGCCTCATTTTCCTAGCCCTCACTCAAAATGGAGTTGCTCTGGTTTGAATGCCTCTGACATATCTCCCCCTTCCCTTTACAAAAGGACCTTTAATCCTGGGGGTTGCAGAGGGACGAAGATCTGTCTTCTGTAACTTTTTCAGGCTGAATAGGGGCGATGATATTCCTGCCTAAATTAGGGTCTCTTGCATTCAGGGTAGAGAGAAGCTCAGTTAGACAGCGTTGGTATGGTTAAGGTTGTTTATAACTCCCGAGTTCTGACAAAAGGTGATGTCTGGCAGATCAGTAAGTGTTTAATTTAAGAAAGCATTGAGTGAGCTTGTCTTGCATTTCTACACAAAGAGTACAACCACAACAGCAAAGCAGAATAAGTAAAATTATTCCAAGTAAACTAAACAGGGGCAGGAATATCATCGCCCCTATTCAGCCTGGGTCCTGCCCCAAGAACTGGGCAGTTGTTGGAACCAAGCTGATAAAGGGTTGACTGACAGCACATTAGTGGCACAGATATGAGTGTCTAAAGCTTCTATAGTCTGGGTAATATTATGTGAATAGTCTGGAACATACACACAACATTCGGTTTTAATTAAAGCATAGTTCCCCCCTTGGGCTGCTGTTAAAATGTCCAAAGCCATATGGTTTTGTAAGACTACCTGCCTAATCGGAGAAGGGTAAGGGCCCAGGGTATATTACTGAAAACTGCAGCCATGTGCTTCACTAAGGCTTCACCTTGTAACTCGATACTGATTGTAGCTACCTGTGGGGAAAATATAGCCTTTGAATAGAACCGTTTTGTTGCCTATGGTGAGCTTTCACAATTTCCCAGTTAGATGGGAGACAGTCCAATTTGGTGAGGATAGATCTCTGGAAATAAGGATGACCCCATGTATACCTTTTAGTCCAGTTATAAGGTAAATATGGCCAGCCATGAGTTCTGCAAGCCCATAACCATCCCAAGGAGAAGGGTAGGCACTTATTTTTGGGAAATTGTCTTGCCATCCCATCCACATTTGATCTGTTAAAAGAAGGATCTGATTACAGGTGACAGCCATCCCATATTATGGGTTCCAGTTTGGTGGTGACTGCTGTGCCTTTTAAAACATATAGGTGCTTTGCCTGATGCCTGCACTTGAATAGCTGTCATTTGCCCAAGTTCATTATGTATAGCATAACCTGAAGTTGGGGTGGAATTTAGCTGTTTTTTAATTAGATTAGAAGGATGCTGTTTTGTTTCTTCATAGGAGGGGAAGGGGCTAAGGCCCGTGTGGCTATGATACATGGGAAAAGAGGGGCTATGTTTATAATGTCCAATCATAATAAAATCCCCATAAACTTAAGTTGGCCAGTTGAATATGCCAGGGCCACCTGGAAATGGAGAAAAGGAGCAATTTCCCACATACCCGACAGTTTGATTTTGTAGAGAGGCTAAAGTCTGTGCCCACTCAGTAAATAAAATACTCCGTAAATAAAATACTCTCTGCGTGATTCCAACTTACACCCAAAAGTAGAATGCCAATCCATATATTTATGTTACCCATCTCTTGTATTTTTTTTGAACAGGAGTTGGAGGTCACTGATTGGCTTACAGGAATAAACGTGATTAGTCTTCCGTGTTCCGTCGGCCTGTGAGACTTTTTATGAGAGACAGGTTTAATTTGAGATAGGTGGCCCCAGCTGTTTGTTTTTAGAAGTTTAACTGCAGTTGGGGTACTTAGGAGAACTTGATAAGGTCCCTTACATTTTGGGGAAAGTTGATCTGCTGGGGATCCTTTCTTTCATGTTTTGAATAGGACCTAATCTCCCAGCTGGTTGTAACAAAATTCTCTTCCTTAGTAGGGGAAGGGAGTCTTTGATTTCCATATTTAAGGAGTGCTTTTTGCACTTATCCTAAGTTGATTACATAATTTTGTAGCCTGGTTGTAACAAAATTCTCTTCCTTAGTAGGGGAAGGGAATCTTTGATTTCCATATTTAAGGAGTGCTTTTTGCACTTATCCTAAGTTGATTACATAATTTTGTAGCCTGAAAGTATTTATGTTTATTAGGAGGTCTATAGTTAAAAAGGCCTTTCCTACATTATTTTAAAAGGGCTGAGCTGCAGATTTCCCTTTGGGGTCACTTGAACTCTTAATAAGGCTACAGGTAATAAATACAGTCAGGTTTCTGATGTTTCTTGTCATAGTTTTTTTTTTTTAATCTTTCCATAAGTTATTGGGGCACAGGTGGTATTTGATTACCTAAGTTCTTCGGTGATGATTTGTGATTTTGGTGCACCCATCACCTGAGCAGTATACACTGCACCAGATTTGTAGTCTTGTATCCCCCGCCTCCTCCCACTCTTCCCCACAAGTCTCCAAAGTCCATTGTATCATTCTTATGCCTTTGCATCCTCATAGCTTAGCTCCCACATATCAGTGAGAATGTATGATGCTTGGTTTTCCATTCCTGAGTTACTTCACTTAGAATGATAGTCTCTAGTCTCATCCAGGTTATTGCAAATGCTGTCAATTCATTTCTTTTTATGGCTGCATAGTATTCCATCATATGTATATAAAAAATAAACTGTGAGATATATATATATATAAAATAAAGTGATATATATATATCACAGTTTGGTAATATGGTATTATTTGGTATATATATTATATATAAACTGATATGTATAATAAACTGTCATATGTATATATCACAGTTTGGTAATATGGTGTTATTTGGTATGTATATTATATATAATAAACTGTGATATATATATCAGTTTGGTATTATGGTATTTTTTGGTATATATTTGGTGTATATATGTGTATATATACACACACACGCATATACACACCAAATATATATATGTATCTCTCACAGTTTCTTTATCCACTCATTGATTGATGGGCATTTGGGTTGGTTCCACAATTTTGCAATGGTAAATTGTGCTGCTATAAACATGCGTGTGCAAGTATCTTTTTTGAATAATGACTTCTTTTCCTCTGGGTAGATGCCTAGTAGTGGGATTGTTGGATTAAATGGTAGTTCTACTTAAGGAATCTCCACACTGTTTTCCATAATTACTGTACCAGTTTACATTCCCACCAGCAGTGTAGAAGCACTCCCTTTTCACTGCGTCCACACCAACATCTAATTTTTGGGGGGCGGTGGTGGGGTGTTATGGCCATTCTTGCAGGAGTAAGGTGGTATCACATTGTGGTTTTGATTTGCATTTCCCTGATCATTAGTGATGTTGAACATTTCTTCATATGTTTGTTGGCCACTTGTATATCTTCTTTGGAGAACTGTCTATTCATATCCTTAGCCCACTTTTTGATGGGACTGTTTGGTTTTTCTTACTGATTTGTTTGAGTTCCTTGTGGATTCTGGATATTAGTTCTTTGTTGGATGTATAGATTGTGAAGATTTTCTCCCACGCTGTGGGTTGTCTGTTTACTCTGCTGACTGTTCCTTTTGCCATGCAAAAGCTCTTTAGTTTAATTAGGTCCCAGCTATTTGTCTTTGTTTTTATTGCATTTGCTTTTGGGTTCTTGGTCATGAAATCCTTACCTAAGCCAATGTCTAGAAAGGTTTTTCCAATGTTATCTTCCAGAATTTTTATAGTTTCAAGTCTTAGGTTTAAGTCCTTAATTTATCTTGAGTTAATTGTTTGTATAAGGTGAGAGATGAGGATCCGGTTTTGGTCTCCTACGTGTGGCTAGCCAATTATCCCAGCACCATTTGTGGAAAAGGGTGCGCTTTCCCCACTTTATGATTTTGTTTGCTTTGTTGAAGATCAGTTGGCTGTAAGTTTTGAGTTTATTTCTGGGTTCTCTATTCTGTTCCATTGATCTATGTGCCTGTTTTTGTACCAGTACCATGCCGTTTTGGTGACTATGACTTTGTAATATAGCTTGAAATCAGGTAATGTGATGCCCCCAGATTTTTTCTTTTTACTTAGTCTTGCTTTGGCTATGCAGGCTCTTTTTTGGTTCCATATGAACTTTAGAATTTTTTTTGTAACCCTGTGAAGAATGATGGTGGTATTTTGATGGGGATGGCATTGAATTTGTAGATTGCTTTTGCCAGTACGGTCATTTTCACAATATTGATTCTACCCATCCATGAGCATGGGATATGTTTCCATTTGTTTGTGTCGTCTATGATTTCTTTCAGCAGTGTTTTGTAGTTTTCCTATAGAGGTCTTTCGACTCCTTTGTTAGGTATATTCCAAAGTATTTTATTTATTTATTCATTTTTGCAGCTACTGTAAAAGGGGTTGAGTTCTTGATTTGATTCTCCACTTGGTCGCTGTTGGTGTATAGAAGAGCTACTGATTTGTGTACATGAATCTTGTATCTGGAAACTTTGCTGGATTCTTTTATCAGTTCTAGGAGCTTTCTGGAGGAATCCTTAGGGTTTTTAAGGTAAACAATCATACGGTCCACAAACAGTGACAGTTTGACTTCCTTTTTGCCTATTTGAATGCCCTTTATTTCTTTCTCTTGTCTGATTGATCTGGCTAGGACTTCCAGTACTGTAAAGAAGAGCGGTGAGAGTGGGCATCCTTCTCTTTTCCCATTCTCAGGGGGAATGCTTTCAACTTTTCTGTTTTCAGTATTATGTTGGCTGTGGGTTTGTCATAGATGGCTTTTATTACATTAAGGTATGTCCCTTGTATGCTGATTTTACTGAGAGTTTTAATCATAAAGGGATGCTGGATTTTGTTGAATGCTTTTTCTGCATCGATTGAGATGATCATGTGATTTTTGTTTTTACTTCTGTTCATGTGGTGTATTACATTTATTGACTTGCATATGTTAAACCATCCCTGCATCCCTGGTATGAAACCCACTTGATCATGGTAAATTATTTTTTTTGATATATTGTTGGATTCAGTTAGCTAGTATTTTGTTAAGGATTTTAGCATCAATGTTCATGAAGGATATTGGTCTGTAGTTTCCTTTCTTGGTTGTGTCCTTTCCTGGTTTTGGTATTAGGGTGGTACTGGCTTCATAGAATGAATTAGGGAGGGTTTCTTCTTTCTCTATCTTGTGGAATAATGTCAAAAAGATTGGTACCAATTCTTTGAATGTCTGGTAGAATTCTGCTGTGAATCCTTCTGGTCCTGGACCCTTTTTTTGTTGGTAATTTTAAAATTACCATTTCAATCTCACTGCTTGTTATTGGTCTGTTCAGGATATCTAATTCTTCCTGATTTAAGCTAGGAGTGTTGTATTTTTCCAGAAAGTCATCCATCTCTTCTAGGTTTTCTAGTTTATGTGCATTAAGGTGTTCATAGTAGCCTTGAATGATCATAGTAGCCTTGATTTCAGTGGTGTCAGCTCTAATATCTCCTGTTTCATTTCTTAGTGAGGTTATTTGGATTTTCTCTCTCTTTCCTTAATCTTACTAATGGTCTATCAATTTTATTTATCTGTTCAAAGAACCAGCTTTCTGTTTCATTTATCTTTTGTACTTTTTTTTTGTACTTTTTTGTTCCAATTTCATTTAGTTCTGCTCTGATCTTGGTTATTTCCTTTCTTTTGTTGGGTTTGGGTTTGGTTTGTTCTAGTTTCTCTATTTACTTGAGGTGTGACTTTAGATTGTCCTCTTTTAGACTTTTTGATGTAGGCATTTAGGGCTATGAAATCTCCTCTTAGTACCACCTTAGCTGTATCCCAGAGGTTTTGATAGGTTGGTGTCATTATTGTCATTCAATTCGAAGAATTTTTAAATTTCCATCTTGATTTTGTTTTTGGCCCAGTGCTCATTCAGGAGCAGGTTATTTAATATCCATATATTTGCATGGTTTTGAAGGTTCCTTTTGGAGTTGATTTCCAGGTTTATTCCACTGTAGTCTGAGAGAGTGCTTGATATAATTTCAATTTTCTTAAATTTATTTAGGCTCATTTTATGGCCTATAACGTGGTCTATCTTGGAGAAAGTTTCATGCGCTGTTGAATAGAATGTGTATTATGCTGTTTTGGATGAAATGTTCTGTATGTTTGTTAAGTCCATTTGTTCTAACGGTATAGTTTAAATCCATTGTTTCTTTGTTAGATGACCTGTCTAGTGCTGTCAGTAAAAAATAATAATAATAATAATAATAAAGTGCCCCACTATTATTGTGTTGCTGTCTATCTCATTTATTAGGTCTGTTAGTCATTGTTTTATAAATTTGGGAGCTCCAGTGTTAGGTGCATATATGTTTATGATTGTGATATTTTCCTGTTGGACAAGGCTTTTTACCATTATATAATGTCCCTCTTTGTCTCTCTTTTTTTTTATTATTATATTTTAAGTTCTAGGGTACATGTGCACAATGTGCAGGTTTGTTACATATGTATACATGTGCCATGTTGGTGTGCTGCACCCATTAACTCGTCATTTACATTAGGTATATCTCCCAATGCTATTCCTCCCTTCCCCACAACAATAGGACCCAGTGTGTGATGTTCCCCTTACTGTGTCCAAGTGATATCATTGTTCAGTTCCCACCTATGAGTGAGAACAGG
>NW_012116377.1:2149062-2149605 GCF_000951035.1 Colobus angolensis palliatus
GGGCTGTTGAATTTTGTCAAAGGCCTTTTCTGCATCTATTGAGATAATCATGTGGTTTTTGTCTTTAGTTCTGTTTATATGCTGGATTACGTTTAATGATTTGTGTATATTGAACCAGCCTTGCATCCCAGGGATGAAGCCCACTTGATCATGGTGAATAAGCTTTTCGATGTCCTGCTGGATTCAGTTTGCCAGTATTTTATTGAGGATTTTTGCATCGATGTTCATCAGGGATATTGGTCTAAAATTCTCTTTTTTTGTTGTAGCTCTGTCAGGCTTTGGTATCAAGATGATGTTGGCCTCGTAAAAGGGTGAGTTAGGGAGGATTCTCTCTTTTTCTACTGATTGGAATGGTTTCAGAAGGAATGGTACCAACTCCTCCTTGTACCTCTGGTAGAATTTGGCTGTGAATCCGTCTGGTCCTGGAATTTTTTTGGTTGGTAGGCTGTTAATTATTGCCTCAATTTCAGAGCCTGCTATTGGTTTATTCAGGGATTCAACTTCTTCCTGGTTTAGTCTTGGGAGAGTGTAAGTGTCCAGGAA
>NW_012116377.1:2151679-2152277 GCF_000951035.1 Colobus angolensis palliatus
TTGAATGTTGGCCTGCCTTACTAGGTTGGGGAAGTTCTCCTGGATGATATCCTGCAGAGTGTTTTCCAACTTGGTTCCATTTTCCCTGTCACTTTTAGGCACACCAATCAGATGTAGATTTAGTCTTTTCACTTAATCCCAAATTTGTTGGAGGCTTTGTTTATTTCTTTTTACTCTTTTTTCTCTACACTTCTCTTCTTGCTTCGTTTCATTCATTTGATCTTCAATTGCTGATACTCCTTCTTCCAGTTGATTGAGTTGGTTACTGAAGCTTGTGCATTTGTCACATAGTTCTCGTGGTATGGTTTTCATCTCTATCAGTTCTTTTAAGGTCTTCTCTGCATTGATTATTCTAGTTATCAATTCATCCATTCCTTTTTCAAGATTGTTAGTTTATTTGCGCTGGTTACATAGTTCATCCTTTAGCTCTGAGAAGTTTGATTGACTGAAGCCTTCTTCTCTCAACTTGTCAAAGTCATTCTCCATCCAGCTTTGTTACGTTGCTGGCAATGAGCTGCATTCCTTTGGAGGGGGAGATGCACTCTGATTTTTGAATTTCCAGCTTTTCTGCACTGCTTTTTCCCCATCTTTTTGGTTT
>NW_012116377.1:2152412-2167459 GCF_000951035.1 Colobus angolensis palliatus
CCTCAGCTGTAGGTCTGTTGGAGTTTGCTTGAGGTCCACTCCAGACCCTGTTTGCCTGGGTATCAGCAGCAGAGGCTGCAGAAGATAGAATATTGTTGAACAGCGAGTGTTGCTGTCTGATTCTTGCTCTGGAAGCTTCATCTCAGGGGTGTACCCTGCCGTGTGAGGTGTGAGGTGTCAGTCTGCACCTAGTGTGGGATATCTCCCAGTTAGGCTACTCAGGGGTCAGGGACCCACTTAAGCAGGCAGTCTGTCCGTTCTCAGATCTCAACCTCCGTGCTGGGAGATCCACTGCTCTCTTCGAAGCTGTGAGACAGGGGCATTTACCTCTGCCGAGGTTTCTGCTGCTTTTTGTTTAGCTATGCCCTGTCCTCAGAGGAGGAGTCTACAGAGGCAGGCTGGCCTCCTTGAGCTGTGGTGGGCTCCACCCAAATTGAACTTCCAGCTGGCTTTGTTTACTACTTAAGCCTCAGCAATGGCGGGCGGCCCTCCCCTAGCCTCGCTGCCACCTTGCAGTTAGATCTCAGACTGCTGTGCTAGCAATGAAGGAGGCTCCATGGGCGTGGGACCCTCTGGGCCAGGTGTGGGATATAATCTTCTGGTGTGCCGTTTGCTAAGACCCTTGGTAAAGCACAGTATTAGGGTGGGAGTTACCCGATTTTCCAGGTCTTTGACTCTTTTAACTGCTGTTGCTTTAAAGTTTGTTTTGTTTGATATAAGAATAGCTATCCTGCTTGCTTTTGGTATCCGTTTGCATTAAATGCCTTTTTCCATGCCTGTACTTTAAGTTTATTTGAGTCCTTGTGTGTTAGGTGAGTCACCTGAAGGCAGTAGATGGTTGGTGAGTTCTTATCCGTTCTGTGATTCTGTATCTTTTAAGTGGAGCATTTTGGCCATTTACATTTAATGTTAGTATTGAAATGTGATGTACCATTGCATTCATCTTGCTCTTTGTTGCCTGTGTAATTTGTTTTTGTTTGTGTTGTTTTGTTTTGTTTTTTAACTTATATTTTTGTTTTGTAGGTCCTGTGTGATTTATGCTTTAAAAAGGTTCTCTTTTGATGTGTTTTCAGTATTTGTTTCAAGATTTAGAGTTCCTTTTAGCAGTTCTTGTAGTGGAGGTTTGGTAATGGCAAATTCTCTCAGCATTTGTTTGTCTGAAAGTGACTGTATCTTTCCTTCATATATGATGCTTAGTTTTGCTGGATACAAAATTCTCAGCTGGCAATTGTTTTGTTTGAGGTGACTGAAGATAGGGCCCTAATCCCTTCTAGCTTGTAGACTTTCTGCTGAGAAATCTTCTGTTAACCTGATAGGTTTTCCTTTATGGGCTACCTGGGTGCTTCTATCTCACATCTCTTAAGGTTCTCTCCTTCGTCTTAACTTTGGGTAACCTGATGACAGTGTGCCTAGGTGAAGATATTTTTGCTGCTATGAATTTCCTGGGTTTTCTTTGTGCTTCTGGTATTTGCATGTCTAAGTCTCTAGCAAGGCCGGGGAAGTTTTCCTCAATTATTCCCCCACGTATGTTTTCCAAGCTTTTAGAATTGTCTTCTTCTTCTGGAACACCAATTATTCTTAGGTTTGGTCATTTAACATAATCCCAGACTCCTTGGAGGCTTTGTTCATATTTTCTTATTCTTTTTTCTTTGTCTTTGTTAGATTGGGTTAATTCGAAGACCTTGTCTTCAAGCTCTGAATTTATTTCTTCTACTTGTTCAATTCTATGACTGAGACTTTCCAGAGCATTTCACATTTCTAAAAGTGTGTCCAAAATTTCCTTACTTTTTGATTGTTTTTTCTTCAAGCTATCTATTTCCTTGAATATTTTTCCCTTGACTTCTTGTATCATTTTTAGGATTTCCTCACATTAGGCTTCACCTTTCTCTGGTGTCTCCCTGATTAGATTAATAACTAACCTCCTGAATTCTTTTTCAGGTAAATCAGGGATTTTCTCTTGGTTTGGGTCCATTGCTGGTTAACTAATGTGATTTTTGGGGGCTGTTGAAGAGCCTTATTTTGTCATATTACCAAGGCTGGTTTTCTGGTTCCTTCTTATTTGAGTAGGCTCTGTTAGAGGGAAGGTCTAGGGCTGAAGAGTGTCGTTCAGACTTTTTTTGTCCCATGGGGTGTTCCCTTGATGTAGGAGTCTCCCCCTTTTTCTGTGGATGTGGCTTCCTGTGAGCTGAACTGCAGTGATTGTTATCTCTCTTCTGAGTCTAGCCACCCAGCACGTCTATCCAGCTCTGGGCTGGTACTGGGGGTTGTCTACAAAGAGTCCTGTGATGTGAACCATCTATGGGGCTGTCAGCCATGAATACCAGTGCATGTTCTGGTGGAGGTTGCAAAGGATACAATGGACTCCATGAGGGTCCTCAGCTTTGGTGTTTTAATGCTCTATTTTTGTGCTGGTTGGCCTCCTGCCAGGAGGTGCTGCTTTCCTTAAATGCCCTTTGTCTTCTGCTACCAGGGTGGATAGGGAAGGACCATCAGGTGGGGATGGGGCTAGAGGTGTCTGAGCTCACATTCTCCTTGGGCAGGTCTTGCTGTGGCTGCTGTGGGGGATGGAAGTGAGATTCCCAGGTCACTGGAGTTGTGTACCTAGGAGGATTATGGCTGCCTCTGCTTAGTCATGCAGGTTATCAGGAAAGTGGGGAAAAGCCAGCAATGACAGGACTTGCACAGCTCCCAAGCAAACAGAAGGGCCAGTCTCACTCCCACTGTGTGTCCCCCAACGGCCCCAAGTCTGTTTCCAGGCAGAGGGCAAAACGGGCTTGAAAACTGGCCAGAAGCTTTCCACCTCCCAGCTGAGAGAGAAAGGGGCTTTAGTTCTTCCCCCTGCCTGTGAAGTCTGCCAGGTTTGCGCCCTCCCCCAAGTTCTTGCCAGGAGGCTTCTTGCCCTGTTCAAATTGTTACAAAGCTCAGCTAAAGAATTCCTTCTCCCTGCGGAGTTTTAGCCCCTGCTCCTCTGGCCACCCTTTCGATGGATCCCTGTGGTGTCAGGCAGGAATGGGCTGTTTGGGGACCAGTGAGCTCCTAGGACCTTTCTGCTACTTCCTCTACCCCTGTATTTTGCTCGGCTCTCTAACTTGACTCAGCTCCAGGTAAAGTTGGAAACTTCTCCCACAAACAGAACTTCAGCTTCTCCAGTGGAGGGGTGTGTTTGGGAGAGGAGAGTCTCCCTTTCTCACTTCTGCAGTTGGGGCACTCACAGTATTTGGGGTGTCTCCCAGGTCCTGCAGGAGCAGTGCTTCCTTCAGAGGGACTGTGGGTGCTCTCAGATTTGCTGGTTTGTTCTTGCAGTGGATCTGGAGCTAAAATTCACAATGCAAGCCTGCATGCTGCTCTGTCCAGAGCTGCAATTTAGTCCTCAAGAGTTCTTTTTAGAGTTTGATTAGCTCTTTCTACTTTCCCTGAGGACTGTGGCCTCCACTCCAAGTGAAGGCGGTATTGCATTTCTAAGGTTGAAAATATGTTTTGGGTAATTGTTGCTGTGAAAGATGGACCATTATCACTCTGTAAGCTCTTAGGCAGCCCAAGTCTAGGAATTATTTCCTTTAGTAGGAGTTTAGAAATATCAATTGACTTTTCGGACTGGGTAGGAAAAACCTCAATCCCATCGATAAAAGTGTCAACAAATACTAATAAATATTTAAACCCTTTATGTGGGGGCATTTGAGTATAATTTATTTGCCAGTCTTTACCAGGGTATGTTGCCCTATGCTGAACAGGCCTTACTAGAGGAGGAGGTAAAGATTGGTTATTTGGGTTGTTTTGGGCACAGAGTTCACAGGCCTGAGTTACCTGCTTTACTATTTTAAGTAAGCCTTTTGCTATAAAAAGCTGAGACATGAATTGACACACGGAATCTCTTCCCAAATGAGTAAAGTCACGCAAATGCTTAACTATTTTCCACTGATTAGCACCTGATATTAACAGTTTGTTATTGATAAGCCAGACAAAAGGATCTTGAAAATTAAACCCTGACCTTTAGCCCATTGTCATTCCTCTTTAGCGTATGAGTTCTGTCATTACCGTGGCTGAGGGCACTAACATGCCGACAAGTTCAACTGGCTCCTTTAACACTACTGCCTTAGCAGCTGCATCTGCAAAGGAGTTTCCCTTAGCCACACTAGAGTCTCCTTTTTGATGTCCTCTGCAATGGATTACAACTACTTTCTTGGGCAGCAAAATAGCATTCAATAGATTCGGAATCTTTAAATGATGTTTTATAGGGGAACCCTTAGCAGTTAGGAGTCCCCGTTCCTTCCAGGTAGCAGCATGAACATGAAGTACCAGAAAGGCATACTTAGAATCAGTGTGTTAATTCTTAAGTCCTTTCCCAATTGCAGGGCTCTAGTAATAGCTATTAATTCTGCATTTTGGGCTGAGGTAGAAGCTGGTAAGGCCCAGGATTCAATTACCTCATGTTGACTGACAACAGCATACCCAGCTTTCCTGTTTCCCTAGTGCACAAAGCTACTTCTATCTGTAAACCATTCTACCTCAGGATTATCTAGAGGCTCATCCTTTAAATCCAGATGGTGGAGTAAACTTGCTCCATAACTTGTATACAAGAATGATCTAGGGTAGGTGGATTCAAATAGGTAGGTGGATTCAAAGTTTGGCATCCTTTAAGTGTTATATTAGGAGTGCCTAGCAACGAAACCTGATATTTTAATAAACGTCCCCCTGTCATCCACTGGTGTCCTTTAGCTTCTAGGACTCCTTGTACTTAGTGTGGCATTAAAACATCCAGATTTTTTAATAAAGCCAAAAAACCAGTTTGTTGGCTTCATCTGCTAAAAGAGCAGTTGCTACCACTTCCCTGAGGCATCCAGGCCATCCCAAAGGGACATGGTTTAATTGCTTAGAAAAATATGCCACTGGTCAGGGAATATCTCCTAACTTCTGTACAAGGACACGTAGGGTGCTTCCTTGTTTTTTACCCACATAAAGGAAAAATGGCTTAACAAGATTAGGGATTCCTGGGCTGGAGCTGATCCCAGTTTCTCCTTGAGAGCATTAAAAGCCTGTTTACAGTTATTATCCTGTTCAAAAGGATTTACATCTGCTCCTTTTAGAGCCTCATATAAAGGCTTGGCTATATGCCCACATCCAGGCACCCATAAGTGGCAGAATTCTGCCATCCCTAGGAAAGCCCACAGCTGCTTTTTAGTTTGGGGTTCTGGAATGTCCAAGGTAGCTTCCCTTCATTCTGACGCTATTGCCCAGGTGCCAGGGGTTAGGACATATCCTAAGTGTTTAACCTGTTGAGTTGAAATCTGGGCTTTATGCATCTAAACCTTATACCCATTAGCTTCCAGGAAATTTAGCAACATGGTGGTATTTTCATTTGAGTTTCTTTTGGTTGGGCTAACAATCAGCAGATTATCTACATATTGAATAATACTGCCCTTATTTAATTGTAACATCTTTAATTCTCTAGCCAGTGCATTTCCACATGGATGAGGGTTGTCCCTAAAACCCTAAGGAAGAACAGTTCAAATTAATTGAAAAACTAAATGACAATCAGGATCAGTCCACTTAATGAATTGTGAATCAGGTGTACTGGAATAGGGAAACAAAAAGGCATCCTTAAGATCTTGGCATTCCCAAGGACCTCGGCTGATGGCAGGTAGGGACTGGGCACTATAGGATGTATGGGAATGACAGCTTCATTGACAATTTGAAGATCTTGAACAAATTTAGAGTCTCTATTTGGCTTTGACTTTTTAACTGGTAAGACTGGCGTATTACAAGGAGACTCACAGGGCCTTAGCAACCCAAACTGCAAAAACTTAGCTATTAATGGTTGGACCTCTCTTTGTGCCTCTGGCTTTAAGGGGTATTGTCTCTTCCAGGGGTATGGGACACTAGGCTTCAGTTGGATGTAAACTGGGGAAACATATAATAGTGTCCCATACTATAGGATCTACTTGGGAGATTACTCCAATAGGTAAAGTAGATACGTCCCCTATTGACTTTCCTCCCTTATCACAGGAAAGGAGGAGGAGTAGTTCATCATCTGCCTTGTGATTTCCAAAAGATACCACTGCCTGCAGCTGAGTCATCAAATTCCCTCCCAACAAAGGGGTGGGGCACTCAGGCATGATAAGAAAGGCATGTGAGAAAACCAAAGTCTCTGAAGAACAGCTTAAAGTGTAGGTCAAATGGTGTCTATGGGCTTGTCCATCTACCCTGTGACCATACAGTTTTTGGGTGACAGAGGCCCATTATAATGGGCCAAAACAGAGTAAGCAGTCCAGAAGAAAGTTAATATTCTTACCTGCCACGTCAAAGGTTACCGAGGCTTCTCCAGAGATTTGGCTAGTTGTCTGACAGGAACTGTGGCAGAAGGCCTTGGACCCCCGTCACTCTTGGGTTTGTCTGGCTATTTTGGCCATTATTGATTCAGGTGCCAATGGCTCCCTCTGGAGTGTTGGGCAATCCCTCTTCCAATGACTGCTTTTCTTACAGGATGCACACTGATTTATGTACAAGGCACGGTGACTCAGACGTCCAGCTTT
Source organism: Colobus angolensis palliatus (assembly GCF_000951035.1). Lineage (NCBI taxonomy): Eukaryota > Metazoa > Chordata > Mammalia > Primates > Cercopithecidae > Colobus > Colobus angolensis. Next base: position 2,158,943 of record NW_012116377.1, read on the forward strand.
GGGCTTCCCACCTTTCAGCTTCCCTTGTTCAGGCCAAGAGTCAGGAGGGCAACCCCATCAGCTCCAGCCTAGGAATCCCTAATCTGCAGCTTAAGGCTGCAGCCAAGAGCTGCACCTTGGGGGAGGTCCATTTTGTTCCTTCTGCTTCCTCTGGTTTGTCCCTGTTATTAAAAACTAAAAATGCCAAATCCAAAAGCTGTTCCATAGGAGTCTGGGGACCCATAGCTGCTTTTTGTAGTTTCCTACAGATATCAGGGGCAGACTGGGTTATAAAATGTACTCCCAAAAGGGTTTGTCCTTCCTTTGGAGCAGAATCAGTGTTAGTATATTTCCTGATTGCTTCAACTAAATGCTTTTGAAACAAAGCTGGATTCTCATCTTTACCCTGAGAAACTTCCTTAACCTTTGCATAGTTAACAGGCTTTTTCATATATTTCTTCATCCCTTCCAATAAACAAGTGACCATATGATCTCTCCTCCCCAAGTCTTCACTGGCCGTTTGATACTTCCACTCTCGATCTTGATCTGGAACTGCTATACCTCCTGCCATATATATTATGGTTCAGGTTGTGAGCCAGTTCCTCATCTGCATGGACCCTAGCTGTCCCCAAAATACGTTCTCTTCCACTGTACAACACAGAAACAACAAAACGTGAAAATCCTGCCAGGTTAAACTATAGGTTGGAGTTAATTTTTTAAACTCATCTATGAATTTTCCTGGATCTTCAGAGAAAAGACCAAACTTCTCTTTATATAGAGCCACATCAGGCAGAAAAGGGGATATGTACTCTCACAGTGCCTTCTTCCCCGTTCGCCACCTCTTTAAGTGGACAAAGATTTCCTGTTGGAGGTTGATAGGAGGCTCCACTATGAGTGTTACTTGCTTGGCTAAGTTCCTCAGGGAGTGGTGGGTACAGAGTGGGACTAGACGAGTAAGAAGGAGGGGATGAAGGGTTCTCAATACAGCTTTCAGGTGGACTAGAAGGAGAAATGACCGACGCATCTGAACCTTCAGAGCTGACAGGAGGAGGTTCTGCTCCACCCAAAAATGCCCACTGAACCAGGGGGGCTTGCATCAAAGGATCATCTAGTATGTCTAATTCTTTTTCTTCCTTTCCTCACATCAAACATGATGCACATTATCCAAATAACAAATAAATGTATAACCGAGCTGTGAATCTTAGATAAACCACAACATGGACTCCAACACAAAAAAATATTGAATAAGGCAAGGAAATGAAGAGGATTTAGATGGAAATAACCAGACCAAGCAGATTCTGGGCAATAGCAGATGAGCAAAGCCAGTTTACCCAAATCTAAGAAAGGAAAGAAGTTTTGTTTTGTTTTGTTTTTTTAGTGTGCAAAATGAAACAAAACAGCAAGGAGAAAAGTCCCCTGATTTCCATCCTCGTGCATCTCGATCACACTCAGTTGGCATAGCAGCAACAAAACATAAACACATTTGCCAGGCATGGTCGCTCACACGTGTAATCCCAGCACTTTGGGAGGCCAAGGTGGGTGGATCACTCGAGGCCAGGTATTTGAGACCAGCCTGGCCAACATGGCAAAACCCCATCTCTACTAAAATACAAAACTTAGCTAGGTGTGGCAGTGGTTACCTGTAATCCCAGCTACTTGGGAGGCTGAGGTAGGAGAATTGCTTGAACCCGGGAGTTGGAGGTTGCAGTGAGCCATGCCACTGCACTCCAGCCTGGGCAACAAAGCAAGACTTCATCTCAAAAAAACCAAACCAAACAAAAAACATCTATCTAATCTTATTGCTCATAGCTATTAAATACCAAATCTCAATCAGCAATTTTAGAGACAGTGTTTAATGCTTTTTGTGCCCTTCTGTGATCACGAGAAATATGTTACAGGAAAGGGGTCTCGATCCAGACCCCAGGAGAGGGTTCTTGGATCTCATGCAAGAAAGAATCCAAGGCAAGTCTGCAGTTTAAAGTAAAAGTAAGTTTATTAAGAAAGTAATGAAAGTACAGCTACTTCATGGATCGAGTAGAGCGTTCCTGAACGTAAGAGGAGAAACGCGTCCACCCTAGGTACGATGCTTATATATATATATGATTAAAAAAAGATTTTCAGGAGATGTGCTCTGCCGCAAGGGTTTGTCATAAAGCATTAATTTTCTTAATTACTATATTTTGCAAGAATTAATATTATTATTTCTTTTTTGAGACAGTCTTGCACTGTTACCCAGGCTGGAGTGCAGTCGTGCCAACTCGGCTCACTGCAAGCTCCACCTCCTGGGTTCACGCCATTCTCCTGTCTCAGCCTCCCGAGTAGCTGGGACTACAAGCGCCCCCCACCATGCCCGGCTAATGTTTTGTATTTTTAATAGAGATGGGGTGTCACCGTGTTAGCCAGGATAGTCTTGATGTCCTGACCTTGTGATTCCCCCTGCCTCAGCCTCCCAAAGTGCTGGGATTACAGGTGTGAAGAATTAATATTATTTTTAAAGCAAAATAATTTTTAAAGCAAAATTAGGAATGCCTTTGTTCTCCAGATATCAGAGTATGTGGAAACTCCCAAGTCTGGGTCTGTTTAGTAAACATTATTAATTTGTTCCCTTAACTATAAACATCTAGAGGCTAGGAATGTCTAACTTTTTGGGAATGCAGCACAGCAAGTATCAGCCTCATTTTCCTAGCCCTCACTGGAAATGGAGTCGCTCTGGTTTCAGTGCCTGTGACAGTGCCCTGAGCTAAATTTCTGATTGGTTGTCTTTACGAGCTACATCCAAGCTGGTTTTTAAAAAATTGATTCATGTTGGAAGTGAGAGCAAAACACTGAAGTGTTTTGAACAACAGTGGAGGTGTTCTGACCCCACCTTCCCAAGACTGACTGAATGCACCTCATTGATCATCCCTAGTGGATAATTGCCAAATCTTGCCATTCCTCATGGAATTGTGGTCGCAACTTAAAGGCAATGCAATTCACCCTCAACGATCTACACTGGGGTCACCTGATCTGAATTAACGAAAAACCAAATGGTTGTGATTTTAAAAGAAACCCTGTGATTCTTTTCCCTCATGTGCAGACGCTTAAACCAGTCCTACACAGCTGCTGCTGCTGGGAATTCCTAGGGGACCCGCCGTCTTGCCTAGATAAGGATGATTTGCAATTAGCATTAGCTGTTGTTGGAGTAGAGCTGCTAGGAGTGTTTGTATGGATAATTCTCATGAGTATTTGCATGGTTTCCCATCCTAGCTCCATCTTCTCCCTACCCCGAGTCTGGGTAAGGCTATTAATTTATTAGTTCTTTCTAGGATGAAAAGATTTGTTTGTCAGAGCAAAGGTAAACACCAGCACGGCCTGAGGGACTGAGTTTAATTTGGAGAATGTGGACTTGTGTGAGCTGCAAGAAGGGTGGAGAGGCAGAGCCGACAAGTTTATTGCATTAATAACTATCTGCAGGGGTGGACAAGACCTGGCCCCAGCTGAGTGCCTCGTAGCACTGAGGAAAGCAGAACGAAGCTTTGCAACAATAAACTCTCCGTGCTCGAAGAGACTGCCCACCTCTAACAGGTGCTTACCCAGTGTACTTGAAATCCTCCAGCCACAGGGAACCCATCACTCCCAGTGCTGCCTCATCGGGTGCTGAGTCCTCTGATCATGAAGACGAGTTTCTTTCTGACTGAGGCATATACTGTTCCTCTCTAATATCCCTCCCCAACTCATGGTTCTTCTCGCTCAAGCCAGGTGAGGGAGCTGATTTCATCTTTTGTATGACAGCCCTTCAAAAATTGAAATCTGCTTCTGTAGAATCACAGAATTTTATAGCTGGAGGAAACTTCAGACACAAGTCCTGTTACAGAAGAGGAAACTGGCACAGAGAGGAAATGGCGCTTGCATAAGATCTCTTGGTAAGTTACTGGAGAAATCAGTGTCCAAACCCAGACTTCTTGACTTCTGGATCAGGAATTTGTAGTGAATTATGTGAGGGGATACCAGGTCTGGATGTGCAGGCTGTGCATTGTACAATCACAAGAGCAACTCCTTCACCTTTTGGTCTATGAATGGTGCCACCTGGGGTGTGCAGTGCACAGGCTGCTTGGCTATATGTGAAGGACCTGTTGCCTTGGTCTGTACTTTTTTTTTAAAATTTTTATATCAATAGCTTTTGAGGTACAAGTGGTTTTCCTTGTTGTTACATTGGTGAATTATATAGTGGTGAATTCTGAGATTTCAGTGCACTGGACACTTGGCTAGTGTACATTGTACCTAATGTGTAATTTTTTATTCCTATCCTCTCTCCCCGCCCTTCCTCCCTCCCCGCCCTTCCTCCCTCCCTCCTTCCCTGCCTTCTGAGTCTCTGAAGTCCATTATATCATTCTGTGTGCCTTTATGTACTCATAGCTTATAAGTGAGAACACATGGTTTTTGGTTTTCCATTCCTGAGTTACATCACTTAGAATAATTGCCTCCACCTCCATCCAGGTTGCTGCAAAAGACATTATTTTATTCCTTTTTATGGCTGAGTAGTACCCCATGGTGTATATTTATCACATTTTCATTATTCACTCATTAGTTGATGGGCACTTAGATTGGTTTCACATCTTTGCAATTGTGAATTGTGCTGCTGTAAACATATATGTGTGCAAGTATCTTTTTCATATAATGATCTTTTTTCCTTTAGGTTAGATACCCAGTAGTGGGATTGCAGGATTGAATGGTAGACTTACTTTTAGTTCTTTAAGGAATATTCATACTATTTTCCATAGAGGTTGTACTAATTTACATTCCCATCAGCGGTGTATAAACATTCCCTTTTCACCATACCCATGCCAACATCTATTGTTTTGAAACTTTTTAATAATAGCCATTCTAACAGGAGTAAGGTGGTATCTCATTGTGGTTTTAATTTGCATTTCCCTGATGATTAGTAATGTTGAGCATTTTTTTCATATGTGTCTTGGCCATTGTATATCTTCTTTTTAGAAATGTGTATTCATGTCCTTTGCCCACTTTTCAGTGAGATTCCTTATAGATTTGAGTTCCTTGTAGATTCTGGATGCTAGTTCTTTGTCAGATGCATAGTTTGCAAATATTTTTTCACATTCTGTGGGTTGTCTTTTTACTCTATTTCTTTTGTTGAGCAGAAGATTTTTAGTTTAATTAGGTCCCTTTTTTGTTTTTGTTGCATTTGCTTTTGGGGTCTTAGTCATGGATTCTTTCTTTGCCTAAGTCGATGTCTAGAATAGTTTGGCAATGCTGTCTTCTAGAATTTTTATGACTTCAGATCTTATATTTACATCTTACATCCATCTGGAGTTGATTTTTGTATAAGGTAAGAGATAGGGATCCATTTTCATTCTTCTATATGTGACTATCCAGTTTTCCCAGCCCCATTTATTAAACAGGGTGTCCATTTCCCAATTTAAAATGTTTTTATGTTCTTTGTCAAAGATCAGTTGGCTGTACATGTTTGGGTTTATTTTTGGGTTCTCTATTCTGTTCCATTTGTCTATGTGCCTACTTTCTTTTTTTGTTTGTTTTGTTTTGTTTTGTTTTTTGAGGTGGAGTTTCGCTCTTGTTGTCCAGGCTGGAGTACAACGGCATGATCTCGGCTCACCACAACCTCTGCCTCCCAGGTTCAAACGATTCTCCTGCCTCAGCCTCCAGAGTAGCTGGGATTACAGGCATGTGCCACTGTACCTGGCTAATTTTGTATTTTTACTACAGACGGGGTTTCTCCATGTTGGTCAGGCTGGTCTCGAACACCTGACCTCAGGTGATCCACCCACCTCAGCCCCCCAAAGTGCTGGAATTATAGGCATGAGCCACCACGCCCAGCCTATGTGCATACTTTCATACGAGTACCATGCTGTTTTGGTAACTACAGTCTTGTAGTATAATTTGAAGTTCAATAATGTGATGCCTCCAGATTTGTTCTTTTTGCTTAGGATTGCTTTGGGTATTTGGGATTTTTTTTGGTTCCTTAAATTTTAAGATTGTTTTTTCTAATTCTGTGAAAAATGATGTTGATGTTTTGATGAGAATTGTATTGAATCTGTAGATTGCTTTGGGGAGGTATCATTTTCACAATATTGATTCTTCCGATCCACAAACATGGGATGTGTTTCCATTTGTTTGTGTCATCTATGATGTCTTTCAGCAGTGTTTTGTAATCTGTAGAGATCTTTCACTTCCTTGGTTAAGTGTATTCCTAAATATTGTAATATTTTTGCAGCTGTTGTAAAAGGGATTGAGTTCTTGATTTAATTCTTAGTTTGGTTGTTGTTGGTGTATAGCAGTGTTACTAATTTGTGTACATTGATTTTGTAACCTGGGACTTCACTGAATTCCTTCATCAAATCTGAGAGTCTTTTGGAGGAGTCTTTAGGATTTTCTAGGTATACAGTTATATCATCTGCAAACACAGATATTTTGACTTTCTGTTTTCCAATTTGGATGCCCTTTATTTCTTTCTCTTGTCTGATTGTTCTGGCTAGGACTTCCAGAACTATGTTGGATAGGAGTGGTGAAAGTGGGAGTTCTTGTCTTGTTCCTGTTCTCAGGGATGCTTTCAACTTTTCCCCATTCAGATGTTGGCTATGGATCTGTCATATATGGCATTTATTATTTTGAGGTGAGTCTCTTCTATGCTTAGTTTGTTGAGGGTTTTTATCATAAAGGGATGCTGGATTTTGTTGAATGCTTTTTCTGAATCACTTGAGATGATCATATTTTTTTTTTAATTCTGTTTATGTGATATCACATTTATTGACATGTATATGTTGAACCATCCCTGCATCCCTGGGATGAAAATCACTTGATTATGATGTATTATCTTTTTAATGTGCTGTTTGATTCAGTTAGCTAGTATTTTGTTGAGGATTATTGCATCTATGTTCATCAGAGACATTGGTCTGTAGTTTTCTTTTTTTGTCATGTTCTTTCCTGGTTTTGCTGTCAGGGTGATACTGGCTTCTTAGAATGGTTTAGGGAAGGTTCCTTCTTTCTCATTTTTTAAGGATAGTTTCAGTAGGATTGGTACCAATCCTTCTTTGAGTGTCTGGTAAATTCAGCTTTGAATCCATCATGTCCTGGGCTTTAGTTGTTGGCAATTTTTAAATTACTAATTCAGTCTCACTTTTTGTTATTGGTCTGTTCAGAGTTTCTGTTTCTTCCTGATTTAATCTAGGAGGGTCTTATGTTTCCAGGAATTTCCTCTAGGTTTTCTAGTTTGTGTGCGTAAAGGTGTTCATAGCAGTCTCAAATGATCTTTTGTATCTCTGTGGTATATCAGTTGAGTATCTCAAGTTTCATTTCTAATTGAGCTTATTAGTTTTACGGGGGCTGAGGTGTCAGGAAGAGACTCTATCGGATCCTTTGAAACACGTTTCATTGATCCCCCATCACCTACACCTTCCCCTAAGTCTTCTTCCAAAATCTCTCACAATGAAACAGTTGTTCCGCCTCCATCTAATGACAAGACCAAGGTAGCTATTGTAGAAGTTAAAGACCTAAAACAAACTTTGGCAATTGAGACAGGATATCAAGATACGAATGCCTGGTTGGAATGGATCAAATATTCCATCCGCACTTTAAACAAAAGCAATTGTTATGCTTGTGCGCACAGCAGGCCAGAGGACCAGGTTGTCCCATTTCCACTAGGATGGTCCTCCAGTCAACCAGGCATGGGCTGTATGGTAGCTCTTTTCCAGGATTCCACAGCCCAGGGTAACAAGTCGTGCCAAGCTCTCTCTCTGCTATATCCTGAAGTTCGACACTCTGCGGGTCAGCCCCTGAGGGCCATCCAGCCTCTGTCTCCCGCATAGTCTAAGCTAATTCCAATTAGCTATTTTAAAGAGAGCAGGGGTATAAACCAGAGTGGCAGGGTGAGCAGTTTCAGTGGGAAGGATAGTTATGGAACAGGTGACTAAAAGTGACTCAGGTCAGAGCAGGTGACCAGGGGTGACTCAGGATGGAGCAGATGACCAGGGGAACAGATGTGAACTACTGATTAGAACTGGTGGAAAAGGTTGTTTACTGAAACTAGGGGCAAGGAGATGAGGAGAACGAGGAAGTTCAACTTTAAAATGGAGAACAAAGAACTGAACATACTGACATACTTATTCTTTGAAGAAAAAGTTAGAACTCACTGTATTTAACAATTTTCCCCCTCTTGAATTTTACAGTTCTTTCTCTTCAAACTTCCTTAACATTTGTTGGCTTAGTTCTGCTTGATTCTGTAAATGAAGAAGCTTCTCGGAATAAGGTGGAGGAGAGTTAAGGAAGGGTTTTTTTTTTTTTTTTTTTTTTTTAAGACAGAGTCTTGCTCTGTCACCCAGGCTGGAGTGCAGTGGCGTGATCTCGGCTCACCACAACCTCTGCCTCCCAGGTTCAAACGATTCTCCTGCCTCAGCCTCCCGAGTAGCTGGGATTACAGGCATGTGCCACCGTGCCTGGCTAATTTTGTATTTTTACTACAGACGGGGTTTCTCCATGTTGGTCAGGCTGGTCTCGAACACCTGACCTCAGGTGATCCACCCACCT
>NW_012116377.1:2167509-2180195 GCF_000951035.1 Colobus angolensis palliatus
CTCCTGACCTGGTAATCCACCTGCCTCAGCCTCCCAAAGTGCTGGGATTACAGGTGTGAGCCACCACACCCGGCCAAGGGAGGTTTTAGTAAGTGCTGTCTCTTTGAGTCTTTGCACCAGCCCATGGATGCATGGTATGACACAATACCTGACAAGAATGAGTACACCTACTATGGCTGTGAGAGAAGTAAGAGTTGAGGCTATGATTCCTTTCCATTTGCCAAACCATTTTCCTAGCCACCATGTGAAGGGGTCATTTACTTCTGAGTTTTTGGCTAACTCATTGGACAGAGCAGTTAGACCTTGCAATGCCTTTGTTATACTTCCATCAGGGGCAGTATTGTTTGGGATGAAGGTGCAACATTGAGTTTTAATCATGACACAAACTCCTTCTCTTTCTGCTAATATCATGTCTAAGGCTGTTCTATTTTCCCAAGCCATCTGGCTAGTAGCCACTAATTGCTCAGCTATTCCTTTAACAGCACCTCTAGTGTAGTTAATAAACCACTGTTGGTTGTAATAAATGTAATTTATCTAATCTATGTTTTTATTGTCACCCACCAAAATATTGACTCAAATCCTATTTGATCTCAAGATTTAACTTTATCTGGTACTCCTCGTGGGACTCCAATTGCATCTAAGTAAACATGAGAGTTGAAAGACCCATAAGGGGCTTCTCTTGTTTTACAGTGTTGTATTTTTCTTCTCTCTGGTTGATGAAATGCCAAGGTGAAAGGAATAGCCAACTGGACTACAGCACAAGTGCCACTCCAGTTACTTGGCAGAGTGTCCAGTAAAGGTTCACCACAATATCACCTTACATCTGCTCGGGGATGAAAAGGGGCCAATTGATCGGTAAGCTCTTGAAAATTCTTAAGCTCACCGCATCCCTTCAGGTCTCCAAGGAACACTAAGTTTCCCCCTTGTCATGAGAGACATGAAGTGAACTTAATGTCGGGAGACGGAGGCTGGATGGCCCTCAGGGGCTGACCCGCAGGGTGTCGAACTTCAGGATATAGCAGAGAGAGAGCTTGGCATGACTTGTTACCCCGGGCTGTGGAATCCTGGAAAAGAGCTACCATACAGCCCATGCCTGGTTGACTGGAGGACCATCCTAGTGGAAATGGGACAACCTGGTCCTCTGGCCTGCTGTGCGCACAAGCATAACAATTGCTTTTGTTTAAAGTGCGGATGGAATATTTGATCCATTCCAACCAGGCATTCGTATCTTGATATCCTGTCTCAATTGCCAAAGTTTGTTTTAGGTCTTTAACTTCTACAATAGCTACCTTGGTCTTGTCATTAGATGGAGGCGGAACAACTGTTTAATTGTGAGAGATTTTGGAAGAAGACTTAGGGGAAGGTGTAGGTGATGGGGGATCAATGAAACGTGTTTCAAAGGATCCAATAGAGTCTCTTTCTGAAACCTCAGCCCCCATAAAACTGACTTAAAGAAGGGAACCAGCTTGGAGAAGGGGAAGAACTTTTAGGGTTTGGGATAATAGCCTGTATTGGATTGCACTAGTTTAACTGACAGTTAGGGGAAACTGTTCCTTTAGTAAAATGAACGTATGGTTTTAGGAAATTACAACTACTGGTTGGGGCAGCCCATCCTTGCTTTTTAGTGGTCTACAGAACATTGGACCAACTATGGCATAAAAGCTCTGGATTGAGGGTGGGGGGCAAGACTCCCAGTTGACACTGGGGTCTTCATCGAAATCTTCCCAGACTAAATGATCCCAATTCACTAGTGTCCAGTCTGAGGAGAGGCTGGAAGGACAGACATACTTTTCTGAAGTGGAGAGCTATCTTTGACTTGGCCAGTTTCCACACGGTATAACAAGGCAAGCATCACATGTAATAGTTTGAGGCAAAATTGACTTGGTTACATTAATAGCTAGGTGGTCAGTAATAGAACGAGGAAATAAGGAGTAATGGGATAGATGACAAAGAGTTAAATTTTTCTTAGCTTTAGTTTGGTAGGGTTTTCCCCTGGGACTATGGCCCAGAAGGGACAACATTTTCTTGACTCAGGTGTGATGGGTCCATCCTCTCTCTGCTGTCTGGTCTACGGTTTCAGTACTTAGGAGCACTAGGCCAGATCCTTCCTAGGCCAGCTCCAGCTTCTCCTCTTTCCAGCTTTTGATGAGGACGTGATCCCCAGGTTGATGTTGATGCACTGGGAGCTCCAGGGGTGGTGCCTATGCTAAGAGAACTTTAGTTTTAAGAGAAGAGAAAGTAGAAGACAGGCCAAGTATATAATTTTTAAGAAATTGATCTTTTGTTTCAAAGGTAGGATTGTCAGCAATGGAGTGTAAATAAGGCAATCCGTAGAGCATCTCATCAGGAGAAAGACCAATATCTTTCCACAGGGCAGTTCAGATTCTTAGCAGGGCAATAGGAAGGCTCTTGGTCCATAGTAACTGAGTCTCCAGAACCAATTTTGTTAAGTGGTTCTTTAAAGTCTGATTTATTATTTCTACTCTCCCTGATGAAGGTAGATGCCAGGGAGTGTGGTATTCCCACCTAATGTCTAATGTTTGGGATAGCTTTTTAATTGTGTGTGTGGTGAAATGAGTTCCATTGCCTGAGTCAATATTTTCTATTAGTTCAAACCTGGGCACTATATTTTCAATTGGGGCTTTGACTACATTATTGGTTGTTGCATTTGAAAAGGGAATAGCTTTGACCCAGTGAGTGAGGTGATCTACTATCACTAGTAAGTATTTTAGACGACCTGTTGGAGGCATTTCTGTGTAATCAACTTGGATATTTTGGAATGGCCTTAAGCCTGGACTCCTTCCCCCAAGGGGTAATCTTTTACAGTTTATTAGTTTTTTTTTTCTTTTTTCATACTAAACAACTGTCTGTACATGTTTGGCCAGGATATAAATTCCTATGCACCCATAAACCCATAAACTCTGAGAACTGCATCACACATGCCCTGGGGCCCCCAATGGGTCCCTCGATGTGGTTGGGACAAGATTTTCCTCATAAGGGGTTTGGATAACATTTCTCTCTGGTCTGGCAATATCTATTTTCCTTCTGAATTCTCTTTAGCACTTATTTTTATTAGTTTTTAGACCAAAGAAAACCAAACACCATTTTATATTTGACAATGCTTCCTGCATGATTTTTATACCAGATAAGCTAAATTTCACCTTTATATCAGTGTGCTATTAATGTTAAACTCAATTTTAATAAAACCTGTAGACATATTTATCCAATTTTAATGTCTAACCATAAGGTAAGATTTTTATACACTCTTTTTAACCCTTTATAATTTTTGTTAAAGAACAGGTTAGTGCTTTAAGAAAAAAACATTGTGCTTTTATTTTAATGTTCAATTTACAGAAAAACTGGATGATGCCCCTTTCACTTTAGCCAATATGTTCACACGCAGAATTTCCTTTACAATTAACATTTCAAAACTTGCATAAACCTTCAAAACATTTTTTTAACCTTTCGATGTAGGTAAAAATCCACATTCTTATGCCTCCTAATAATTTAAAGTATATTTTACTTTCCTTACACACCTTGCACATAAACTATTTCTTCAATAGTTTTACATTCAGGAGGCCTAATTACTTTTAAATTATACAACATTTCTTGCATAGATTTCCTTTTAATACATTTTTCATGACTTTTACAGACAATCTTTGACATGCCTCAACTTTCTGACTTGTTGTAAACATCCCTTTCTTTAAACAACCCATTAATTTACTTTAGGACAAGAATTTACCATATAAGACTCTTTTTACATAAATTCTCCTTTTTTTTAATGTCAAAGATGATAATCGTTCTTTCCCAAAGCAAACTTCCTTCATGTCTGTGGACTAAACTGCCTAAGGCCACAAGATTAGAAGTGGGGATAATACATGTTATACTGTTAACTTTTACTTTTGTTGAAAACCTTGTAAGTTTGGGATTTTAATTATGTGCTAGGTGTAGAGCCTAGGACCTAGACAGAAGTGCAGATAAGGTCGGGCTTATTCTGCATTTAACTCCATGTGTCCTGGGTTTTACCTACCTGCAAAGCAGGCCAGTTGTACAGCTAAGAAATGGTCACCTGTTTGGCTATCTGGTCTGCTAGGTTATTTCCTCAACTTTCAAAAGGCTTTTCTGGTGTCCAGGGACATGGACAATAACTGTTTCTTTTGGCAACTGAAGGTTATTTAATATTTGGGTGACTAATTCCTTGTGGACCAGGTCTTAGCCTTTGCTGTTAATAAGACCTTGTTCAGTCCCAATTTTTCCAAATGTACGAGCCACTCCACAGGTGTACTTAGAATCAGTATAGATGGTTCCTTCCTGGTTCTGTAAGTACTGTAAGGCTTGGCTGAGTGCAAACAGTTCACACATTTGAGCAGACCAGTTATTAGGCAATTTTCCTGACTCTATTTCTGCAAGAGTTTCTCTATTAATTACTGAATACCCATGGTGTCATTTTCTCTCAATCACCCAGGAAGAGCCATCTATAAATAAGTGTCATCCTGTCCTGAAGGGAGTTTCTCCTAGGTCTGGTCGGACCTCTGTATGGTAATCAATTAAATCTAAACACGTGTGATCTTTCTCTAAATTTGGGTCCCCTGTTAGGAAACCTGCTGGGTTAAGCAAATTATCAGTGGTTAATGTTAAATCATCTTTTTCTAACAGAATAGCCTCATACTTAAAGATTCTTGAGTCAGTAAGCTACCTTTTTGCTTTCTGACTTAGGATAGTTCTAACCTGGTGAGGTGCTCACAACGATGTTTCCTCCAAAAGTTATTTTTCTACTTTCTTCTGTTAGCAAAGCAGTTGCCGCTACCGATTGAATGTATCTGGGCCATCTGCAGGTTACTGGGTTTAGGATTTTTGATAGGAAGGCTACGGGTTGCAAGTGGCCTCCATACTCTTGGGTAAGTACTTCTAAGGTTATGCCCTTGTTTACACTGACAAAAAGATGGAATGGCTGCTTAAGGAGGGTAAAGCTAGGACAGGGGCAGTTACTAATAGATGTTTTAACCTTTCCACCTGTTGGATTTCTGGTAATTGCCAAATGAGGAGTTTGGCCCATGTTGCATGAGCTTTTTGTGTAAGGGTTTTGTTTTTAGGGCATAAGAGTCTGTCCATAGATGACAGTATCTGACTAACCCTAAAATTTTCTAAGTTTTTGTTTAGTCTCTGGCAGAGGCAAGGATATGATGCCTTTAATCCATTCAAGCTCAATTTTCTGTTTACCTTTGCTAATTAAATGACTTGTTCTAATATTTGACTAAATAAATTTGGAGACTCCGTAAACCCCTGGGGTAAGACTGTCCGTCGGTATTGCTGTTTTCAACCAGAGTGAGGGTCTTCCCACTCAAAGATAAATAGGTCCCGGCTGCCCTCTACTAATGGACAAGCCCAGAGGCATCTTTTAAATCTATTACTATAAACCACTGGTGACTGTATGAGATCCTACTGATAATAGTATAAGGGTTGGGAACAACAGGCTGTGTAGTTTGGACTATTTGATTAATAGCTCTAAGGTCTTGCACTAACCAGTATGACCCATCTGGCTTCTTCACAGGCAGTACTGGAGTGTTATAGGGAGACATACAGGGTTTAAGAAGCCCATCACAAAGAGGATCTTCAATTATAGGTTTTAAATTTACCCTGGCTTCTAAAAGAATAGGGTATTGCATTCTCTTTACTACTTCCCCAGGGGTTTTTAATTTAACATGAATCAGAGGAATCTAACTTTCCTCAATTCCGGTCTTTTGACCATATCTCGGGATGAATGTGTTCTTCATCTGCGGTGGTGAGCAAGATTAGGGAGGGGAGGGGAGGAATTTTCCATGATTGATTTGGAGGCCGAAGCCTAATTCTAGCATTAAATCTCTTCCTAATAGATTTGTCTCTGTGTCCAGAAGTGACAGAAATTTGATAATAGCTGATTGGTTTTTGGATTTTACTCCTGTCTTCTCTAAGATTTTTGTTTTAAACCCTTCTCCTTTTACTCTTGAGATAAAAAAATCATTGTGAACAAGTTACATTGGATGGAAGATAACAAACCGAGGAGTGAGCTGCTTCTGAGTTGATTAAAAAGATAATAAGCTTAAGTTTAGGTCCCACTTCTAAATTTATTAAGGGCTTTTGGTGGGACTTAAGATAAAAAAAGATAGAGCCCCTGACTTTCATAGTCTTCTTCAAAAGCTTTAAGTGGGATGACTTTTTCATTCTTTTCTTTCAGGACATTGTCTTTTAAAGTGACCTAATTTTCCACATCTGAAACATTCGTTCTGTCCCTTTTTTTCTACTTTTGAGTCTTCTGGCTTTACTATTTCGTACCCTTTATATTGCCTGGAGAGTGGGGGTTTAGATTCTTTATAGGTTCTGGCCCCCGGGTACTTTATTATATGGTGGAGATCACAATTTTTGCTTTCTGCTTTTGTTTTTCCTTCATCTCTTTTTACATATACTTTTTGGGCTTCTCTTAGAAGCTCTTCTATAGGTCTATCTTTCCAGTTCTCTATCTCTTGTAATTTCTTGTTAATATCTGGCCAACCATTAGTTACAAAATGAAGCTTTAACATCCCTTATTTGAGGGGAGTCTTCTAATTCTAGATCTACATATTTCCTCATTTGCGCTTTGAGTCTTCCTAGGAATTTTATAGGTCTTTCATCTTTTCCTTGTTGTATACTGAAAGCTTTTGTAATGCTTTGGATGTGGGCTACGGACTCTCGAATTCTTTCAGTTATCATTTCTCTAAGGTTTTTTTCTTCTTCTAATATTTTAACATTAGGCCTAGGGGACTATTAGGGGGAATATTATTGTTGTTAACTTTATCCTTTTTATCTCTTACCTTACTTGGGATATTTCCCATATTGGGTCCTGGTTAGGCTCAATCTCTCGTGTTACAGATGTCTTACCTATCCTTCTCTGGGGGCTTGCTAGGGCTATTAGACTCAATCTCTCATATTAGAGCTGTCTCGCCTATCCTTTAGCCCCACCTGCTGGAGGCTCCTTGCATTCACACACACTTTCATCCCCCAGAATATCCTGACCACCAAGGAAATACTTTGCCGCCCCTGTGATGTTTCTTACCTTGGTCTGTGCACAGAATTACCTGGTCGCCATGGTATGTGAGGATCCTTTCCCCCAGGTTGCCAGCCGGTTTCTTTCTGCATTGCTGAGAGTCCGAGTTTATTCATCACACTGGGTAGGTCTCAATTCCTTACCCCCGAGGCCGCTGCAATGAGGCAGTGGGCCATGTCTCCTCATGGGAGAGGTCTAGACCCTCCCCAGAGGAGAATGGGAATCCCAGATGGGCCCCCAAATTTCCTAGAAATAAATTTTTAGTGCCGTAAAAGAAATAGCACTCAAACACGAATTTTCTCAGCAAGGCAATTTTACTTCTATAGAAGGGTGCATCTCTCAGATGGAGCAATTGCGAGAGCACACCTGAACAAGGGAGGGGGAAGGGTTCTTTTGTCTGATACAGGTAACCCCTACTGCTGTGTCTGTCGTTCCCGTATTGGCCAGGGTTGGACGACACAGTCTAAGCTAATTCTGACTGGCTATTTTAAAGAGAGCAGGGGTATGAACCAGAATGGTGGGGTGAGCAGTTTCGGTGGGAAGGACAGTTATGGAACAGGTGACTAAAGGTGACTCAGAGCACGTGACCGGGGTGACTCAGCATGGAGCAGGTGACCAGAGGAACAGATGTGACTTACTGATTAGAACTGGTGAAAAATGTTGTTTACTGAAACTAGGGTCAAGGAGACAAAAATGAGGAAGTTCAACTTTAAAATGGAGAACAAAGAACTGAACATACATAACTCACTGTATTTAACACTATCTTGGAGAATGTTCCACCTGCTGATGAGAAGAATGTATATTCTACAGTTCTTTGGTAGAATGTTCTGTAAATATAAGTCCATTTATTCTAGTGCATCATTTAAGTCCATTGTTTCCTTGTTGACTTTCTGTCTCTGATTTGTCTAGTGCTATCGATGGTGCATTGAAATCTTCTACTATTATTGTGTTGCTGTCTATCTCGTTTTTTAGGCCTAGTAGTAATTGTCTTACGAATCTGGGAGTTCCAGTGTTAGGTGCATATAAATTTAGGACTGTAATATCTTCTTCTTGGAGTGATCTTTTTATCATATAATAACTTTCTTTGTCTTTTTTTTTTTACTGTTGTTGCTTTGAAGTCTGTTGTCTGATATAAGAATAGCTATGCCTGCTTGCTTTTGGTTTTTATTTGTGTGGAATATCTTTTTGCTCACTTTACCTTGAGTTTATATGAATCCTTCTGTGTGAGGTGAGTCTCTGGAAGACAGTAGATATTTGGTCTGTAATTTTTTAAAATCCATTCTGTATCTTTTAAGTGGAGCATTTAGGCCATTTACATTCAACATTAATATTGAGATGTGAGATACTGTTCATCATGTTAATTGTTATCTAGATTTTTTTTCATTGTGTTATTGTTTTTAGGCCCTGTGAGTTTTATGCTTTCAGAAAGTTCTATTCTGGTGCATTTTGAGCTTTTGTTTCAAGGTTTAGAACTCTTTTTAGAGTTTTTTATAGTGCTAGTTTGGTAGTGACAAATTCCCTCAGCATTTGTCTGAAAATGACTTGTTTTCTCTTTCATTTATAAAACTTAGTTTTGCTGGATTCACAATTTTTGGCTGACAGTTATCCTGTTTAAGGAGGCTGAAGGTCAGACCCTAATCCCTTCTGGCTTGTAAGGTTTGTGCTGTCAAGTCTGTTCTTAGTCTGACGGGTTTTCCTTTGTAGGTTACCTGATGCTTTTATCTTACTGCTCTTATAATTCTTTCCTTCATTTGGGCTTTAAATAGCTTGATTACTATATTCCTTGGTGAAGATCTTTTTGCAGAGAATTTCTGAGGGGTTCTTTGAGCTTCTTGGATGTGGGTATCTAAATCTCTAGTCAGGCCAGGGAAGTTTTCCTTAATTGTTCCCTCAAGTAAGTTTTCCAGACTTTTTGTTTTCTCCTCTCCTTCAGTAACACTAATTATTCTTAGGTTTGGCTTTTTTTTTTTTTTTTTACATAATCCCATATTTCTTGGAGACTTTGTTTATTTCTTTTGATTCTTTTTTCTTTATTTTTATCTGATTGGGTTAATTCAAAAGTATATCTTCACACACTGAAATTCTTTCTTCCACTTTTTACAGTCTATTGTTAAAACTTCTCATGACATTCTGTAATTCCCTAAATGTGTCTTTCATTTCCAGAAGTTGTGATTGCTTTTTCTTTATAATATCTATTTCTCTAGAAAATTTTTCATTCATATCTTGAACTGCTTTTAAAATTTCTTTGATGGTTTCCACCTTTCTCTGGTACCTCCTTGAATAGCTTAATAATCAACCTTCTGGCCTGGCGCGGTGGTTCACACCTGTAATCCCAGCACTTTGGGAGGCCGAGGCAGGCAGATCACGAGGTCAGGAGATCAAGACCATCCTGGCTAACATGGTGAAACCCCGTCTCTACTAAAAATACAAAAAATTAGTGGGCGTGGTGGCGGGTGCCTGTAGTCCCAGCTACTCAGGAGGCTGAGGCAGGAGAATGGCGTGAACCTAGGAGGCAGAGTTTGCAGTGAGCCGAGATTGCACCACTGCACTCCAGCCTGGGCAACGGAGTGAGACTCTGTCTCAAAAAAAACAAAAAAGAAAGAAAGAAAAAGAAAAAAGTCAACCTTGGAATTCTTTATCTGGTATTTCAAAGATTTCATCTTGGTTTGGATCCATTCCTGGAAAGCTAGTGTGATCTTTTGGGGGTGTTATAGAACCCTGTTTTGTCATATTACCAGAGTTACTTTTCTGGTTCCTTTTCATTGGGGTAGCCTATTTCTTCCAATTATTCTTGAATTTATGTTTGATTTGACCATTTTTTAAATTTTTCCCCTTAAGGATGTGACTTTAATGCTTATAGTTAATTATAGCCTAATTCGGTTATTGGTGCTTTCAGGGGTGAAGACTCTGTAAGAGTGCCTTGGTTACAGAGATTCTTTGCATGATGACTTTCTCATATGCTGGTTGTAGTAGCAGTGTGTTCCATGTGTGAGCAAGTTCATTGTCTTCTATGGAGTTGGAATGGTAAAGGTCTCTTGAAGTTTATCTCATTCCCCTCTGACATGTACTTTTTAATTTATTTTCCTCCATTATTGTATTTACTGGTTTGATGGTCAGGCTTCAGGCCAGTAGGGGAAGTATTCCTGGGTAAGAACCCACTGTGGCTAAAGCAGGTGGGTAAGTGCAATACCCAATGGTGGGCGGAAGTTCCAGCCTTGACAGAGGTGGCTGGAGGAGCTGTCAGTGAGTTGCACTGAGGTCTTATCAGGGGGAAGGGTTGGAGCCACCTCAGTTATCCTGCCAGGTCAGCAGGCAAGTGATCCACCTCTCACACACACTCCTGTCCCAGTGCTCCACATGATCAGGCTACAGAGTTTAGCTAAACTACTCTCTATGCAGGATTCAAAAAATATTTGTTTAAAATTAATGTTTTTGGATTAGTTCCTTGGAAATTACACTTAGGAAGTTTCAGATTACATTACTCACTCAGAGGAGACATTAGAAAAATGCCAAAGTGGGCACATCCACAGTTAACAGGATTTCAAACCTCAGGATTTCAAAACCTCAGAAGGTGATTATGCTTCACAGCACAGGGCAGGTTCTGGGAGTGCTCCCAGGTTGCACGCTCAAATACAAAATGTTAAGAGGTAGTGTCCAGGCAGATTCTATTGTACCACAGGACTCACATGTTCTAAAATGTTCGTCATTTTTGGTGGTCAAAGGTCATACCAGGAAGAGTTAAGATAACTTTACTCAGAATCCTAGCCTGACTGAATCAGGGTGGTAGTGTTGACTGCTACCTTAAAGGACATTCAAGGATTTATATAATAGGAAATGTTGCCATCTTCCTTACCTCCCCCAGATCAGATCCACTTGCACAGATAACTTAAGCAGAGACATATTCCAAATATTGAATATACCACACTTACAAATTAGAAGTACAGAAACTTGCTCTATGCATAGAAGTGTAAGTAAAATTATATTATCCACTGTGAGGGTCTGTTCTTTCTGAGGGAGTTTCTGGGTAAGTATATGGAGCAATACAAATGTGCTGTGATAACAGAAAAATAACATTTTCTGTTCCTGTTTTCTTACACTGAAATGACACATTAAAACCATAATAAATGGCAGAAAGAGTGGCTCAGATTCTACCAGAAAAAACCTAATCAAAGACTTTTCACGAGTTAACAATTCTCATAGGTTTCCATCAACATTTTTGGGCATTATTCTGCATTCTGGATTATGTTGTGCATCACTTTTACGCAACTCCTAGATTCCTTTCTAAATAATATGGAATTAAACATATCTGTTTAATGCTATGTGATAAAACTGCTTATTTACCATTCCAGTATATTTTCTGAGGATGCTCCAGATACCGGAGTATCTGGAAAACAAGGGAGAGGGCAAACTTGTTCTGAAACAAAGAAAAAAAAGTTCATTTTAATGCCATTGACATTGGGAAGGACAAACTGTCGTTTGTCTATTAACATGAGAGCTGCAGGCACACAGGTATTGAGACACTTTTAAAATGTTCCTCGTCATAGACAGGGCTTTAGACAGAGCCAATCTGGGATTGCAGCTGTTCACTGCTACTTTGGCCCCTGAAAAGTTTTGTAGCAAATCATCTGGCCCTGTGTTTTCAGCACTGTTCTGATCTGAAGTTAGTTCTCTCAGTCCTTTGGGTCCAGCTGTCGGACCACCTCAGAGGCCTACTCTCCTTTCATGTCCTGGCACATCTGACCCTGTCGTTAGATTCAAGGCACACCTACCATGTTCTAATACTTAAATTGTTGTATAGCTACTAAGTAATGTAAACTAAATGCCATCACAGAGCCTAGCTACAGATTTTTAAGAAACGAAATGGGAAAATGGAAACAAACTGTAAAAGCCAAAGTAAAACCCAGGCCCTTCATGGTACATTAGTACTTCCTCAAGGGCACTGAATTGAACAAAATTTGGTAACTCTGGGTACACTGGAAAACCCTTTACAAATTAACCTAGACAGAAAGAACATCGAGGCCTCTGCAGCTGTTTGGATATAGCCAGAGGAATAGTGTCCGCTGGGGGTGGAAGGTCTGTGGCTTGGTCTGTGGCAGCACATCAAAGCCAGGTCTGGTAGGCAGGGAGCTGGCCCCATATCTACAGATCAGAATGGCAGCATCATTGGGCATGGGGTTATGTAAGAGGTGCCCAGACCAACCTTCTAGAGAAGTTGTTAAAGTTTTCCAGTTGCCTTCTGAAATATATCTGTATTCTGAAATATATCTGTGTAGCTAAAATATTAAAGAAAATATTTTTTAAAATTGTCTTCTAAAGTACCTCTAAATTTAATTAATTAATTAATTTAATTTGAACTGTAGAAGTTAACAAAATTTTACATTTTAAAATCAATAATATCATTTTTTAAATCCTTCATGGTAGAATTCTTCTGGTTATGTTTTCTTTTTCTTTTGCAGGAACTCACACTGCCCATTTGGCAGATCTGCCATCCAGCCAATCTGCTGGATAAGCAGCTACAGATTAATCAGATTCCCCACTGTCTAAGACTATCAATCTTGGATAGTCTTAGATACCAAACGATGGATACCAGGGATAAGAATCCCTGCCATTACCTACCATTTACTTG
>NW_012116377.1:2181175-2181499 GCF_000951035.1 Colobus angolensis palliatus
GGAAGTGTGACTAACAGATGCTATGCTTGAATCCCCCTCATTCTGAGAAGTGGAGCAAGGTCAGGAGATCACTATCCGCCAAATCATTACATGTTATTTGGATGGAAGAAATGATACGCTATGTGGGAGCTGAGCCTTCCAAATTCTCATAACTGCACAATTGACATAACTGTACAGGTCCCCTTTATCCACCTGCTGGACACTGAGCCTGCTTCCTGCTTCTGCTCCATGGATTGCTAGGTTAAACTCACAACACTGTTTGCTCTAGAGACCCTCTGTAAAAAAGAAAAAGATGATAAAACAAAGGTAGGCAAAATTAAGCTT
>NW_012116377.1:2187511-2189177 GCF_000951035.1 Colobus angolensis palliatus
TTTTATTTATTTTTAAATGTACAATTAAATTATTACTAACAGTAGTCACCCTGTTATGCGATCAAATATTGGGCCTTATTCACTCTTTCTGTTAATAACTTTTTTGTACCAATTAACCATCCACATCTTCTCATGCACCCATTACCCTTCTCACCCTCTGGTAACCATCCTTCTAAGAACTCTCTGTCTCCATGAGTTCAATTGTTTTGATTTTTTAGATCCCATAAATAGGTGAGAACATGTGATGTTCATCTTTCTGTGACTAGCTTATTTCACTTAACATAGTGACCTGACAGGATATCATTCTTGTTTATGGCTGAATAGTACTCCATTGTGTATCAGTACTACAGTTTACTTTATCCATTGATCTGTTGATGGACATTTAGGTTGCTTCCAAATTTTGTCTACTGTAAACAGTGCTGCAACAAACATAGAAGTGCAGATATCCCTTCAGTATACTGGTTTCCTTTCTTTTGAGTGTATACTCAGCAGTGGGATTGCTGGATCATTTGGTAGCTCTATTTTTAGTTTTTTGAGGAACCTCCAAACTGTTCTCCATAGTGGTTCCACTAATTTACATTCTCACCAACAGCATACAAGGGTTCCCTTTACTTCACATCCTTGCCAGCATTTGTTATTGCCTGTCTTTTGCATATAAGATGATATACCAGTGTAGTTTTGATTTGCATTTCTTTGCTGATCACTGATGTCAAGCATTTTTTTATATGCAAGTTTGCCATTTGTATTTCTGGTTATTAATTCCTTGTCAAACGGATAGTTTACAAGTATTTTATCCCATTCCATGAGTTGTCTCTTTACTTTGTTGATTGTTTCCTTTGCTATGCTGAAGCTTTTCTTACCTGATGTGATCTCATTTGTCCATTTTTACTTTGGTTGCCTGTGCTTGTGGGGTACTACTCAAGAAATTTTTGCCCAGACCAATGTGCTGGAGAGTCTCTGCAATATTGTTTGCAATAGTTTTCTAGTTTGAGGTCTTAGATTTAAGTCTTTAATCCATTTTGATTAGATTTTTGTGAGAGATAGTGGTGTAGTTTCATTCATCTGCATATAGATATCCAGTTTTTCCAGCACCGTTTATAGAAGGGACTCTTTTCCCCAATGTTTGTTCTTGGCACCTTTATCAAAAATGAATTTACTGTAGGCATATGAATTTGTTTAACAGTACTCTAATCTGCTCTAATGGTCTATGTGTCTGTTTCTAGGTCAGTACCTTGCTGTTTTGTTTACCATAGCTCTGTAGTATAACTTGAAGTCAGATGATGTGATTCCTGCAGTTTTGTTCTTTTTGCTCAGGATAGCTTTGGCTATTCTGGGTCTTTTGTGGTTCCAAATAAATTTGAGGATTGTTTATTCTATTACTGTGAATAATGCAATTGACATTGCAATGGGAATTGCATTGAACCTGTGGATTGCTTTGGGTAGTATGGACATTTTAACCATATTAATTCTTCCATCTGTGAATATGGAATATCATTCCATATTTTTGTGGGTCCTCTTCAATTTCTATCATTAGCATTTTATAGTTTTCATTATAGAGAACTTTTACTTTCTTTAAGTTTAATTCCTAGGTATTTAATTGTATTTGTGGCCATTGTAAATGGGGTTACTTTTTAATTTCTTTTTCAGATTGTTTACTGTTGGCATA
>NW_012116377.1:2190072-2190522 GCF_000951035.1 Colobus angolensis palliatus
TGGTTT
Organism: Colobus angolensis palliatus; assembly: GCF_000951035.1. Lineage (NCBI taxonomy): Eukaryota > Metazoa > Chordata > Mammalia > Primates > Cercopithecidae > Colobus > Colobus angolensis. The sequence continues at coordinate 2,190,079 of NW_012116377.1, forward strand.
ACAAGTATTTTGTTGAGAATTTTTTCATCAATATTCATCAGAAATATTGGCCTGTAGTTTTCTTTTTTGATGTGTCTTTATCTGGTTTTGGTTTCAGAATAATACTGGCCTCATAGAATGAGTTTGGAAGTATTCCTTCTTCTCTGTTTTTCTGAATAGTTTGAGTAGGATTGGTGTTCTTCTTTAAATGTTTGGTAGAATTCATCAGTGAAGCCATCAGGTCCTGAGCTTCTCGTTGCTGGGAGACATTTTATTACAGCTTTGGTCTTTTTACTTGTTACTGATGTGTTCAGGTTTTGGATTTCCTTATAGTTGAATCTTGGTAGATTATGTGTGTCTAGGAATTTGTCCACTTCTTCTAAATTTTCCAGTTTATTGGCATATAGTTGCTCGTGGTGGCCACTAATGATTCTTGGACTTTCTGCAATATTGGTTGTCATATCT
>NW_012116377.1:2192457-2193181 GCF_000951035.1 Colobus angolensis palliatus
GTAGCTTGGTGGAGATAGCAATGTATCTATAAATTACTTTGGGCGGTATGGCCATTTTAACAATATTGATTATTTCTGTGTGCATGGAATGTTTTTCCATTTGTTTGTGTCGTCTCTGATTTCCTTGAGCAGTGGTTTGTAGTTCTCCTTGAAGAGGTCCTTCACATCCCTTATAAGTTGTATTCCTAGGTATTTGATTCTCTTTTTAGCAGTTGTGAATGGGAGTTCACTCATGATTTGGCTATTCATGTATAGGAATGTTTGTGATTTTTGCACATTGAGTTTGTATCCTGAGACTTTGCTGAAGTTGCTTATCAACTTAAGGAGATTTTAGGCTGAGACAATGGGGTTTTCTAAATATACAATCATGTCATCTGTAAACAGAGATAATTTGACTTCCTCTCTTCCTATTTGAATACCGTTTATTGCTTTCTCTTGCCTGACTGCCCTGGCCAGAACTTCCAATACTATGTTGAATAGGAGTGGTGACAAAGGGCATCCTTGCCTTGTGCTGATTTTCAAAGGGAATGTTTTCAGTTTTTGCCCATTAAGTATGATATTGGCTGTGGGTTTGTCATAAATAGCTCTTATTATTTTGAGATACATTCCATCAATACCTAGTTTACTGAGAGTTTTAAACATGAAGGGGTGTTTAATTTTGTTGAAAGCCTTTTCTGCATCTATTGAGATAATCATGTGGTTTTTGTCATTGGTTCTGTTTATG
>NW_012116377.1:2193817-2194750 GCF_000951035.1 Colobus angolensis palliatus
GGTCTATTTATTTTGTTGATCTTTTCAAAAACACCAGCTCCTGGATTCATTGATTATTTTTTAAGGGTTTTTTGTGTCTCTATCTCCTTCAGTTCTGCTCTGATCTTAGTTATTTCATCTCTTCTGCTAGCTTTTGATTTGTTTGCTCTTGCTTCTCTGGTTCTTTTAATTGTGATGTTAGGGTGTTGATTTTAGATGTTTCCTGCTTTCTCTACATTTAGTGCTATGAATTTCCCTCTACACACTGCTTTAGCTGTGTCCCAGAGATTCTGGTATGTTGTATCTTTGTTCTCATTGGCTTCAAAAGACTTATTTATTTCTACCTTAAGTTTCGTTATTTACCCAGTAGTCATTCAGGAGCAGGTTGTTCCGTTTCCACGTAGTTGTGTGGTTTTGAGTAAGTTTCTTAATCTTGAGTTCTAATTTGATTGCACTGTGGTCTGAGAGATTGTTATGATTTCCATATTTTGCATTTGCTGAGGAGTGTTTTACTTACAACTATGTGGTCAATTTTAAAATAAGTGCAATGTGGTGCTGAGAAGAATGTATATTCTGTTGATTTGTAGGGGAGAATTCTGTAGCTGTCTATTAGGTCTGCTTGGTCCAGAACTGAGTTCAAGTCCTGAATATCCTTGTTAATTTTCTGTCTCATTGATTTATCTAATATTGACAGTGGGGTGTTAAAGTCTCTCACTATTATTGTGTGGGAATATAAGTCTCTTTGTGGGTCTCTAAGAACTTGCTTTATAAATCTGGATGCTCCTGTATTGGGTGCATATATGTTTAGGATGGTTAGCTCTTCTTGTTGCATTGATCCCTTTACCATTATGTAATGTTATGTAATGTCCTTCTTTGTCACTTTTGACCTTTGTTGGTTTAAAGTCTGTTTTATCAGAGACTAGGATTATAATCCCTGCTTTTTTTTTTTTTTTT
>NW_012116377.1:2194800-2216455 GCF_000951035.1 Colobus angolensis palliatus
TTCCATTTGCTTGGTAAATATTCCTCCATCCCTTTATTTTGAGCCTATGTGTGTTGTTTCACATGAGATGGGTCTCCTGAATGCAGCACACCGATAGGTCTTGACTCTTTATCCAATTTGTCAGTCTGTGTCTTTTAATTGGGAGCATTTAACCCATTTACATTTAAGGTTAATATTGTTATGTGTGAATTTGATCCTGCCCTTATGATGCTTGCTGGTTATTTTGCTTGTTACTTGACACAGTTTCTTCATAGTGTTGATGGTCTTTACAGTTTGGTATGTTTTTGCAGTGGTTAGTATCGGTTTTTCCTTTCCATGTTTAGTGCTTCCTTTAGGAGCTCTTGTAAGGCAGGCCTGGTGGTGACAAAATCTCCTAGCATTTGGTTGTCTGTAATGGATTTTATTTCTGCTTTGCTTATGTAGCTTAGTTTGGCTGGATATGAAATTCTGGGTTGAAAATTCTTTAAGAATGTTGAAGATAGGCCCTCACTCTCTTCTGGCTTGTAGGGTTTCTGCAGACAGAAACTGTTAGTCTGATGGGTTTCCCTTTGCGGGTAACCCAACCTTTCTCTCTGGCTGCCCTTAACATTTTTTCCTTAATTTCAATCTTGGTGAATCCAACTATTATGTGTCTTGGGGTTGCTCTTCTCAAGGAGTATCTTTGTGGTGGTCTCTGTATGTCCTGAACTTGAATGTTGGCCTGTCTTGCTAGGTTGGGGAAGTTCTCCTGGATAATATCCTGAAGATTGTTTTCTAACTTGGTTCCATTCTCCTCGTCACTTTCAGGTACAGCAATCAAATGTAGATTTGATCTTTTCACGTAGTCCCATATTTCTTGGAGGGTTTGTTCATTCCTTTTCATTCTTTGTTCTCTAATCTTGTCGTCTCACTTTATTTCATTAAGTTGATCTTCAGTCTCTGATATCCTTTCTTCTGCTTGATCGATTCAGCTATTGATAGTTGTGTGTGCTTCACCAAGTTCTTGTGCTGTGTTTTTCAGCTCCATCAGGTCATTTATGTTCTTCTCTAAACTGATTATTCTAGTTAGCAATTTGACTAATCTTTTTTCAAGGTTCTTAGCTTCCTTGCATTGGGTTAGAACATGTTCCTTTAGCTTGGAGGAGTTTGTTATTGCCCACCTTTTGAAGCCTACTTTTGTCAATTAGTGAAACTCATTCTCCACCTAGTTTTGTTCCCTTGATGGTGAGGAGTTGTGATCCTTTGGAGGAAAAGAGGCATTCTGGTTTTTGGAATTTTTAGCCTTTTTGTGCTGGTTTCTCCCCCATTTTCGTGTATTTATCTACCTTTGGTTTTTGATGTTGGTGGCCTTTGGATGGGGTTTCTGTGTCTGGATGTCCTTTTTGTTGATGTTGATGCTATTTCTTTCTGTTTGGTAGTTTTCCTTCTAACAATCAGCTCCAGGTCTGGTGGAGTTTTCTGGAGGTCCACTCCAGATCCTGTTTGCCTGGGTATCATCAGCAGAGGCTGCAGAACAGCAAAGATTGCTGCCTGTTCCTTCCTCTGGAAGCTTCATCCCAGAGGGGCACCCGCCAGACGCCAGCTGGAGCTCTCTTGTATGAGGTGTCTGTCAGCCCCAACTGGGAGGTGGCTCCCATTCAGGTGGCACGGGGGTCAGGGAGGCACTTGAGGAGGCAGTCCGACCCTTAGCAGAGCTCCAACACTGTGCTAGGAGAGCTGCCATTCTCTTCAGAGCCATCAGGCAGGGACGTTTAAGTCTGCTGAAGCTGTGCCCACAGCCACACCTTCCCCCAGGTACTCTCTCCCAGGGAGATGGGGTTTTTTTCTATAAGCCCCTGACTGGAGCTACTGCCTTTCTTTCAGTGATACCCTGCCCAGAGAGGAGGAATCTAGAGAGGCAGTGTGACTACAGTGGTTTTGCTGAGCTGCAGTGGGCTCTGCCCAGTTCAAACTTCCTGGTGGCTTTGTTTACACTGTGAGGGAAAAAACCACCTACTCAAGTCTCAGTAGTAGTGGATATCCCTCCCTCCACCAGGCTCGAACATCCCAGGTCGACTTCAGACTGCTGTGCTGGCAGTGAGACTTTCAAGTCAGTGGATCTTAGCTTGCTGGGCTCCTTGGGGGGTGGGATCCACTGAGCTAGACCACTTGGCTCCCTGGCTTCAGCCCCCTTTCCAGGGGAGTGAACGATTCTGTCTTGCTGGCATTCCAGGTGCCACTGGGGTATGAAAAAAACCAAAAAAACTCCTGCATATAGCTCAGTGTCTACCCAAAGTGCCACCCAGTTATGTGCTTGAAACCCAGGGCCCTGGTGGTGTAGGCACTGGAGGATATCTCCTTGTGTGCGGGTTGCGAAGACCATGGGAAAAGCGTGGTATCTGGCCTGAAGTGCACTGTTCCTCATGGCACAGTCCCTCCTGGCTTCCCTTGGGTAGGGGAGGGAGTTCCCCAACCCCTTGTGCTTCCTGGGTGGGGCCACGCACCACCCTGCTTTAGCTTGTCCTTCATGGGCTGCACCCACTGTCTAACTAGTCCCAGTTGGATGAACCAGGTACCTCAGTTGGAAATGCAGAAATCACCCGCCTTCTGCGTTGATCTCCCTGGGAGCTGCAGACTCGAGTTGTTCCTATTCGGTCATCTTGCCAGCTATCTTTTTTTTTTTTTCCTTGAGACAGCATTTCGGAGTTTCACCCTTGTTGCCCAGGTTGGAGTGCAATGGTGTGATCTTGACTCACTGCAACCTCCGCCTCCCGGATTCAGGAGAGTCTTCTGCCTCAGCCTCCCAAGTAGCTGAGATTACAGGCATGCACCACCATGCTCGGCTAATTTTGTATTTCTAGTAGAGATGTGCTTTCTCCGTGTTGGTCAGGCTGGTCTTGAACTCCCGACCTCAGGTGATCTACCCACCTCAGCCTCCCAAAGAGCTGAGATTACAAGCATGAACCACCACACCCAGCCACCTTTCTAATTCTTTAAGATGCATCAAGTGTTTCATTTGAACTTATTCTTGTTTTTTGGTGTAGGCACTTATAGCTGTAAACTTCCCTCTTAGTACTGCTTTTGCTGTTTCCAATCGGTTTTGGTATGCTTTTTTTCCATTATCATTTGTTTTAATAAATTTTGCAATTTCCTTCTTAACTTCTTCATTGACCCACTGATCATTCAGAAGGATATTGTTTAATTTCCATGTATTTGTATAGTTTCCAAAATTCCTCTTGTTAATGATTTCTAGTTTTATTCCATTGTGGCCACAGAAGACGCTTGATATGATTTCAGTTTTTTGCAATGTTTTAAGACTTGTTTGTGAGCTAACATATTGTCTGTCAGAATGAGCCATGTACTGAGGAAAAGAAGCGGTATTCTGTAGCCATTGGATGAAATGTTCTGTAAATATCTATTAAGTCCATTTGGTCTATATGTAGATTAAGTCCAGTGTTTCTTTATTGTCTGGATGATCTGTCCAATGCTGAAAGTGGGGTGTTGAAGTCTTCAACTGCTATTATTTTGTATTGGGGTCTGTCTTTCTCTTTAGCTGTGATAATATTTGCTTTTACATCTGTGTTCTCCGTGGTATTCTCCAATTCTGATACAATGTTTCTTATCTCTAGCATTTCCTTCTTAGAATTTCCATTTGTCTTCTTATATTGCCCATATATTCTTGCTTTTTCTATTAGAACTCTTAGAATATTATAATGATTTTAAATTCACTGTCTGATAATTCCAATATTCCTACTGTATCTGAGCCTGATTCTTGCTTGCTGTGTCCCTTCAAACTGTGTTTTATGCCTTGTGTTGTTGCATTGTTTTGTTTTTGAAAGCAAGGCATGATGCATATAACAAGCTTCAGTAAATAGGGCTTTGATAACATGGTAGTAAGCCTGAGCCCATGGGCTGTGACCTTCACATGTGCTTCTCGGTCCCCCCTTTAGGTGGGACAGAAAGACTGCAAGTGACTGGAGTTGAGTATTTCCCTTCCCAAGGTTGGTTATGCTCTCACAACTCTGGCATGTTAAAATAGTTTCTCTGATAAAATAGTTTCTCTTGAGGGCAGCCTTTGTTAAGATAATAAAATGTGCTAGTCGTGTTTTACAATGGCTGCTTTTTCCCTCCCCTGCCCGAACCACAAGGGGATTTTTCTATATATTCACCCTGAGATCTGGTAGAGCTCCTAGAGGTAAAAGTCTCAGAATTGTTGGGGTCCCCCTGAGATTGAGCCCTGCTGGAATTTTTAGCTCTTGGACTTATTTACACTGAGCTGCCAGCAGTTTATCAATTATCACTTAGGTATTCCTACTCCAGTACTGGTTCTCACATATGTTTCTTCTCATGGGTTTTTGCGCCCTTCAGCTGTGATTCTCTATATTCTCCTTTCTGTCTTTTCAGTTTTTGAGGTAGTGGTTTGCCCTTTGACCACAATTCCCTGATGGGTCTAAGAAGAGTTGTTTATTTTCAGTTCATTTACCTTTTTACTTGTGAGAACAGAGTGACAACTTGCAAGTTCTTTACATGCCAGAAGTCAGAAGTCTTAAATTTAAATATCTCAAAGTATACTAAGAAAAAAAATACTTTAAATAAAATATCAGTAGCTCAACTTTATACCTTATGAATAAATATAGCAAGAACATAAATCATTTCATTCATAGAAACTATATATATATATATATATTTTGAGACACATTCTCACTCTGTTACCCAAGCTGGAGTGCATTGACATGATCTCAGCTTACTGCACCTATTTTCTCACATGTCATATTGATACTGCAATCAAATTAACAAATACATTTCATGTCAAACTTCCTAATACCTCTTCTCTTGGCATAAGGGGTCCCCAACTGCCTCACATATATTCAAAAAATACCCCTAGGACAAATCTCAATTGCTAGTGCAGCTCCTGTGTTGTGTTGTATTTCATGAGTCATTGTCTCTGTTTCCTGTGCTAACTTTAGTAGCCAGACTCCTTCATTTGACTTACTAAGGATAACAGTCATGTCTCCCTAGCAACTTTTTAAAATTTGAGATATAATTCACATTCCATAAGATTCACCTCTTAAAGTATACATTTCAGTGGTATTTAGTATATTCACAGGCTACCATCACTCACCATGTGTTTCTAGAACATTTCATCATTCCAAAAAGAAATCTCACTGCTCACTATTATTCAGTTCAAATAATTTTTAAATTTCCATCTTGATTTCATTGTTGACCCAATGATCATTCAAGAGCAGATTATTGAATTTCCATGTATTTGTATGGTTTTGAAGGTTCCTTTGGGAATTGATTTCCAGTTATATTCTGTGGTCTGAGAGAGTACTTGATATAATTTCAATTTTCTTAAATCTATTAAGACTTGTTTTGTTTTGTGGCCTATCATATGGCCTATCTCGGAGAAAGTTCCATGCACTGATGAATAGAATGTATATTCTGCAGTTTTGGGGTAGAATGTTCTGTAAATATCTGTTAAGTCCATTTGTTCTAAAGTTTAGTTTAAATCCATTGTTTCTTTGCTGACTTTCTGTCTTGATGACTTGTCTAGTGCTGTCAGTGGAATATTGAAGTCCCTAGTATTATTGTGTTACTTTCTGTCTCATTTCTTAAGTCTGTTAGTAATTGCTTTATAAATTTGGGAGCTCATGTTAGGTGCATATATATTTAGAATTGTGATATTTTCCTCTTAGACAAGGCCTCTTATTATATAATGTCCCTCTTTGTCTTTAATTGCTTTTGCTTTAAGCTTGTTTTCTGATAGCTACTCCTGCTCGCTGTTCATTTGCCTGGAATGTCTTTTCCCACCCCTTTACCTTAAGTTTATGTGAGTCCTTATGTGTTAGGTGAGTCTCTTGAAGGCAACAGATAGTTGGTGAATTTTTATCCATTCTGCAATTCTATATCTTTTAAGTGGAGCATTTAGGCCATTTACATTCAATGTTAGTATTGAGATGTGAGCTACTGTTCCATTCATCATGCTATTCATTGCCTGTATAACTTGGTTTTTTAAATTGTATTTTTGTTTTATAGATCCTGTGAGATTTATGCTTTAAAGAGATTCTGTTTTGATGTGTTTCCAGGACTTGTTTCAAGATTGAGAGGTTTTTTTTCTTTTTTTCTTTTTTTTAGCAGTTCTTGTAGCACTGGCTTTGTACTGGTGAATTCTCTCAGCATTCGTTTGTCTGAAGAAGCCTGTATCTTTCTTTCACTTATAACGTTTAGTTTCATTGGACACAAAAGTCCTGGCTGTGAATTGTTTTGTTTGAGGAGGCCAAAGATAGAGCCTGAATTCCATCTGTGGATTCTAGGGTTTCTGCTGAGAAATCTGCTGTTAACCTGATAGGTTTTCCTTTATAGATTACCTGGTGTTTTTGCCTCACAGCTGTTAAGATTATTTTCTTCATCTTGACTTCAGATAACCTGACGACAACATGCTTAGGCAATGATCTTTTTGTGATGAATTGCCCAGGTGTTCTTTGAGTTTCTTGTATTTGGATGTCTAGGTCTCTAGCAAGGCCAGGGAAGTTTTCCTTGATTATTCCCCCAAGTATATTTTCCAAACTTTCAGATTTCTCTTCCTAGGAATGCCAATTAAATTTCTTAGGTTTGGTCATTTAACATAATTCCAAACTTCTTGGAGGCTTTGTTCATGTTTTTGTATTATTTTTTCCTTTGTCTTTGTTGGATTGGGTTAATTTGAAAACCTTGTCTTTGAGCTGTGAAGTTCTTTCTTCTGCTTGCTTGATTCTATTGCTGACACTTTCGAGAACATTTTGCATTTCTCTACGTGCATTCTGTGTTTCCTGAAGTTGTGATTGTTTTTTATTTATGCTATCCATTTCACTGAAGATTTCTTCCCTCATATCTTGTATCACTTTTTTTACTTCCTTAAATTGGACTCCACCTTTCTCTGGTGCCTCCTTGATTACCTTAATAATCTGCCTTCTGAATTCTGGTAAATCAGGGATTTCTTCTTGGTTTGGATCCATTCCTGGTGAGCTAGTGTGATTTTGGGTGGATGTTAAAGAACCTTGTTTTGTCATATTACCAGAATTTTTTTTCTCATTCCTTCTCATTTGGGTAGGCTATGTCAGAGGGAAGATCTGGGGCTCAAGGCTGCTATTCAGATTCTTTTGTCCCACAGGGAGTTCCCTTGATGTAGCACTGTCCCCCTTTTCCTAGGGGTGTGGCTTTCTGAGAGCCTAACTGTAGTGATTGTTATTTCTTTTCTGGACTTAGCTACCCAGCAGGGCTTCCAGGCTCCAGGCTGGTACTGGGGGTTGTCTGCAGTGTCTGTGATGTGAACCATCTTCAGGTCTCTCAGTCGTGGATACCAGCACCTGCTGTGGTGGAGGTGGCAGGGAAGTGGAATGGACTCCATGAGGGTCCTTGGTTTTGGTTGTTTAATGCACTATTTTGTGCTGATTGGCTGCCTGCCAGGAGGTGGCACTTTCAGGAGAGCATCAGCTGTGGTAGTACTTGGAAGGTTAGGTGATGGGTGGGGCCCTAGAGTTCCCAAGATAATATGCCCTTTGTCTTCAGCTACCAGGCTGGGTAGGGAAGGACCATGAGGTGGTGGCGGAGTTAGGCATGTCTGAGCTCAAACTCTCCGTGGGCGTGGCTTGCTGTGGTTGCTGTAGGGGATGGAGGTGTGGTTCTCAGATCGATGGAGTTATGTTCCCAGGAGGAATATGGTTGCCTCTACTGTGTCATGCAGGTTGTCAGGGAAGTTGGGGAAAGCCAGCAGTTAAGGCCTCACCCAGTTCCCGCACAATCCAAAAGGCTAGTCTCAGTCCCACTGTGCCCTCTCCAATAGCAGTGAGTTTGTTTCTATGCTATGTGTGAACAGGACTGAGACCTTGCCCCAGGCTACCAGCCTCCCAGCTGAGAAAGCAAGCAGGGCTTTCATGCCTCCCTGCCTGTCAGGTCTGCACACGGGTTTCACATCCTCCCCTGTGTTCTGGCCAGGAGACTTTGCGTTCAGTTGGAATTGTTACAGAGTTCAGCTGGAGGTTTCCTTCTCCCTGTGGCCTTTTCCCAGTTCCTCTGGCAGCCCTCCTCAAGGACCCCTATGAGATAAGTCAGAAGTGGCTTTCCTAGGGACCCAGAGAACCCACAGGGCTTTTCCCACTGCTTCCTGTATTTTGCTTGGCTCTCTAAATTGAATCAGTTGCAGGTAAGGTCAAATCCTTCTCCTGTGATCTGTATCTTTGGGTTCCCCAGTTAAGGTGTGTGTTTGGGGTGGATGATCCCCCTTTCCTACTTTCACAATTTGGGCACTCACAGTATTTGGCTGTCTCCTGGGCCCTGCAGAAGCAATCTACTTCCTTCAGAGGGTCTGTGGATTCTCTCGGCTTTCCTGGTATGTTCCTGCAGAAGTGCTGGAGCAAAAGTTCATGATGTGAGTTTCCACATGCTGCTCTGTCCATGTGGAAGCTGCAATTCAGTCCTGCCTCCTATCTGCCATTTTTACTTCTACTTAATACTTTCTAAACATATAACTGAATACTAGTTTCAGATATGTAAAAGTGTATTATTATATTGTGTTTTCTTAATTTCATGATTAAACTTTTGCATTATCTATTTTGTAAGAGAGATTTGATTTTTAAAAATCAACTTGTTTTTTAATTTCCGTTTTATTTTTAGTTTTCCTTATAGTTTGTCTTAATGCTTTATCATAACACTTTTGTTATGATATCCAATAGTTTGATATTAGTGTTCTAGAATTAGGGGTTTGATTGTATTCCTTGAAATTTGGCTTGGATTTCTTTATTTGTTTCACTTGAGAGTTTGGGAGCCTGAAGGTTTTATTAACGTTCATTATGATGTGTCTTGATGATCTGATTATGATTAATCTTATGTCATTTAATAAACTGTATGTGAGGCCTACTCTGTTTGAGGCCTTGTCCTCTGCCTGACAGAAACCCGTGGGTCAAGGCTCACCTCTGGAGGCCACTGCTGGGATGAGTCCCAGCCCCTCCACTCTGGTCGAGTGACCTTGGACAAGATCCTGCACTTCTTTAAACCTTGCTTCCATCCTCAGTGAGATGGGGACCCCAGTGGTACCCTGGTAGAGTTTGGCTGTTAGGATTCAGGGAGGTAATCCAGGAGGTGCATACAGTACAAAGCTCAGAGTGAGTGCCCAGTTGTTGGCTGTAATGGCAATGGCACTGTTGTGACTGCTCCTAGGGCTGTGGATCTAAAAGTGAAGCAACAGAGCTCACTCTGCATTGGGGGCAGTCCAGATGCATGGGCAGCAGATATGTAGCAGATGCAGAGGTCACTGCCCCTTGAGAATCATAAAAAGAGGGCTACCAGAATGCAGAGAATCACGAAACTTAACCATAGTACGACCCCCTACAGCTGGGAAAGATGACCCAGAAGTGGGGCTGTTTGGGCTGCTTCTTGAAGAGTCAGTAGGAGTTTTCAGTTAGACGTAATTTTCTTACAGTATTCAGCTCTTAAATGTTCAGGGCATGAGGGATGAGCTGCATACAAACTCAGAATGGAGAAAAGCCACATACACTGAAAAGATCTGATCTCCATAGGGCTTACAGGTGGAATAGGGTGACCTGGGAAGAAGGTTGTTCTATTTTGTTTCTCAATCCAACCAGTGAATTTCTTCCTCATAGAGGAGTTTAGCTTCTTCACTCATCCATAATTGAGTGCATGATGCATGTGTATTTTTTTCCATTACCTTTCAAGGTTTTATTTGTTCTTGTTTGTATCTGTCTCTGCTTACATATTTTGGCGAAGGCTTTTTCTTAATATCAGGTTAAAATATGATCTTAGTTTTACTTGTTTTGCCTGTTTTTCTGGTAAATATTAGTTTCACATATCTATGCAGTGCGTGTTCCAAGTATTTTTTCTTTCTCACTTTTCTAGTGCTAATAGGTATATGGTGAACTCCCTTTGAGGGATGATATAGAGGCTAATTTCAGAAAATAGCATTTCTAACTTTTTACTTACTCCTTGTCAAAAACTTGTCTATGAAATTTTGTTATTTTATCATATAGGATTCCTATTAGATTTTCTTTACAATGTTCAGGCACACTGGCTCCTTAAATCTATGCATATCTTTCTTTAGTCCTCATTTCTCTGTGGTTTCTTGTAGAGGACGTAGCCATGGGAATTTGTTGACATAGTGCGTCAGAGCTTCAGTTTTTGCTGTGTCATGTTTTAGAACATTGGACTAAAAACATCTGGAAATCTGTTTTCTGGTTTTGGCCCTGCCATAAACAGTAAAAATATACTTCTCAATGGTTGCTTTCATATCAGATAGTTTGAAAGAGCTGTGAGATATCAGTCAAGCCAGTGGGACTTCTCTGGTGCTCTTTTTATTAACCTGGAATGCCAGGGAATTGAAATCTACCAGGGTTTTCTGAAGCACCTTCTCTGGAGCCCTGATTTCATGGGCTTTTAGTACATGTTCCATGAAAAGAGGTTCTGTGTCAGGTTAATTGGGATATCCTGTAACTTTTTAGAGACTTTAGTTTTTCCCTGTGGTTCTTCAAGGGGAATATAGAGTATACAGTTGTGCTGTGTTTAACCACAGGAAAATTTCTGTTTATACAGTAGCCTGTGTGGCTGGAAGGGTTCCATAGAGCATACTTTGGGAAACAGCTAATTTCTAAGGTTTCTTCCAACTTTCAAGTGTATGGTTCTGTGAATATACTAAAAACCACTTAACATTATGCTTTAAAAGAATGAATTTTCTGCTTTGTGAATTATATCTTGTTAAATCTCATTATAATAATTTTTAATGATTCTTTAATCTTCAAAACTACCTGGGATTATTTCTGCTTTTTACAATGTGGTCTTCAATTCCTCATTAAAAACAAACAAACAAAAAACTGTATAGCACCTTGACTGTTTAACATCCTTTACAGAGTATATCATTCAATTCTAGGAAATTTTCAAGGTCACTTTGCTGATTTTGGCCTCTGTGTGTTTTGTTTCATACCAGTCTCTATCCATATTAGAACTTCTCTATCAGACTTTTTAGGTTTATGTGTTTGTCTTGAATTGCTGTCTTTTGGGTTGTGTGGCTGTGTTTGCAGGCTAGTGTGTTCTGTACATCAATAATCGTTAGTTTTCTGGGTTAATTCTTGCATTATCCTTTTTGCTATTACTTTTAATTCTTTGATAACATCTTTTATTTAGATTTCTTCAGGTTCAGTGGTACATGTGCAGGTTTGTTATACATATTATTTTGTCACCTAGGTACTAAGCCTAGTAGCCGACAGTTATTCTTTTTCTGCTTTTCTCCCTCCTGCCACCCTCCACCCACAAATAGGCCCAAATGTCTGTTGTTCCTTTCTTTGTGTATATGAATTCTCCTTGTTTAGTTCCCACTTATAAGTGAGAGCATGCAGTGTTTGGTTTTCTGATTCTGAGTTTGCTCAGGATAATGACCTCCAGCTCCATCCATGCTCCCACAAAAGATATGATCTCATTCTTTTTTATCACTGCATAATACTCCATGGTGTATATGTACCACATTTTCTTTGTCTGTCATTGATGAGCATTTAGGTTGATTCCATGTATTTGCTTTTGTGCATAGTGCTGCAGTGAACATCCATGTGCATGTGTCTTTATGGTAGAATGATTTATATTCCTTTGGATGTGTACATGGTAATGAGATTGCTGGGTCAAATGATAGTGCTGCTTTTAGCTCTTTGAGGAATTGCCACACTGCTTTAAGCAATGGTTGGACTAATTTACACTCCCACTAACAGTGTATAAGTGTACCCTTTTCTCTGCAACCTTGCCAGCATCTGCTATTTTTGAACTTTTAGTAATAGCTATTCTGACTGTTATGAGACTGTGGTTTTAATTTGCATTTCTCTGATCAGTGGTGGTATTGAGCTTTTCAGCTTTATGCTTGTTGGCCACATGTATGTCTTCTTTTGAAAAGTGTTTGTTCATGTCCTTTGCCCACTTCTTTATGGGGTTGCTTTTTCCTTATAAATTTCAATTCCTTATATATGCTGGTATTAGACCTTTGTCAGATGCATAGTCTGCAGATATTTTCTCCCATTCTGTGGTTATCTATTTACACTTTTGATTGTTTCTTTTGTTGTGCCAGAAGTTCTTGAGTTTAATTAGATTCCATTTGTCAATTTTTGCTTTTGTTGCAATTGTTTTTGGCATCTTTGTTATGAAATCCTTGCTCATCCTATGTTTAGAATGGTATTGCATAGCTTGTCTTCCAGAGTTTTTATAGTTTTGGGTTTTACATTTATGTCTTTAATCCATCTTGAGTTGTTTTTTGTATATGGTGTAAAAAGGGGGTCCAGTTTTAATCTTCTGCATATTGCTAACCAGTTATCCTAGCACCATTTGTTGAATTGGGGGTTCTTTCCCCCATTGCTTGTTTTTGTCAGCTTTGTTAAAGATCAGATGGTTATAGGTGTGTGGCCTTTTATCTGGCCTCTCCATTCTCTTCCATTGGTCTATGTGTCTGTTTTTGTACCAGTACCATGCTGTTTTGGTTACTGTAGCCATGTAGTATAGTTTGAAGTCAGGTAATGTGATACCTCCAGCATTGTTCTTTTTGCTTAGAATTGCCTTGGCTATTTGGGCTCTTTTGTGGTTTCATATGAATTTTAAAATAGTTTTTTTCTGGTGCTGTGAAGAATGTCAGTGGTAGTTGGATAGGAATAGCATTGAATCTGTACATTGCTTCGGGCAGTATGGCTATTTTAACAATATTGTTTCTTTCTACCCATGAGCATGGAATGTTTTTCCATTTGTTTGTGTCATCTTTGATTTCTTTGAGCACTGTTTTGTAATTATCCTTGCAGAGATCTTTCACCTTCCTGGTTAGCTGTATTCCTACATATATATATATATATATTTGTGTGTGTGTGTGTGTGGCAGTTGTGAATGGGCTTGCATTCCTGATTTGACTCTTGGCTTGGCTCTTGTTGGTGTGTAAGAATGCTGATGATTTTTGTACATTGATTTTTGTATCCTGAAACTTTGCTGAAGTTGTTTATCAGCTGAAGGAGCTTATGGGCTGAGACTATGGGGTCTTACAGATATAGAATCATATTGTCTGCAAACAGGGATAATTTGACTTTCTCTTTTCCTATTTGTGTGCCTTTAATTTTTTTATCTTGCCTAATTGCTCTGGCCAGGACTAACAATACTATGTTGAATAGGAGTGGTGAGAGAGGGAACCTTTGTCTTGTGACAGTTTTCAAAGGAAATTCAGTTTTTCCCCATTCAGTATGATATTGGCTGTGGGTTTGTCACAGATAGCTCTTATTATTTTGAGGTATGTTCTTTAAATACCTCGTTTATTGAGAGTTTTTTTTTTTTTTTTTGAGACGGAGTCTCGCTCTGTCGCCCAGGCTGGAGTGCAGTGGCTGGATCTCAGCTCACTGCAAGCTCCGCCTCCTGGGTTTACGCCATTCTCCTGCCTCAGCCTCCGGAGTAGCTGGGACTACAGGCGCCCGCCACCTCGCCCGGCTAGATTTTTGTATTTTTTAGTAGAGACAGGGTTTCGCCGTGTTAGCCAGGATGGTCTTGATCTCCTGACCTCGTGATCCGCCCATCTCGGCCTCCCAAAGTGCTGGGATTACAGGCTTGAGCCACCGCGCCCGGCCTATTGAGAGTTTTTAACATGATGGTATGTTGAACTATATCAAAAGCCCTATCTGCATCTATTGAAATAATCATGTGTTTTTTGTCTCTAGTTCTGTTTATGTGATGAATCGCACCTTATTGATTTGCATATGTTGAACCAACCTTGTATTCCATGATGAAGCCTACTTGATAATGGTAGATTTGCTTTTTGTTGTGCTCCTGGATTCAGTTTGCAAGTATTTTGTTGAGGATTTTTGCATTAGTGTTCATCAAGGATGTTGGCCTGAAGTTTTTTCCTTTTTTGTTTTGTCTTTGCCAGGTTTTGGTATTAAGATGATGTGAACCTCATAGAATGAGTTAGGGAGGGGGCCCTCCTCAATTTTTTGGAATAGTTTCTGTAGTAATGGTATTATCTTTTCTTTGTACATCTGGTGGAATTGGACTGTGAATCCATCTCGTCCTGTTTTTTTGGTTGGTAGGCTATTTATTACTGATTCAATTTTGGACCTCATTATTGGTCTGTCCAGGCAATCAATTTGTTCCTGATTCAGTCTTGGGAGGGTGTATATGTCTAGTAATGTATCCATCTCTTCTAGGTTTTCTATTTTTTTGTGTGCATAGAGATGTTCATAGTAGTTTCTGATAGTTATTTTTATTTCTATGGAGTCAGTGTTAACATCCTATTTGCCATTTCTAATTGTGTTTATTTAGATCTTCTCCCTTTTCTTTATTAGTCTAGCTCTCGTGGCCTATCTTATTCATTTAAAAAAACAAAAAAAAACAAAAATAACCTCCTGGATTCATTAATCTCTTGGATAGTGTTTCATGTCCTGATTTCCTTCAGTTCAGCTCTTATTTTGGTTATTTCTTGTCTTCTGCTATCTTTGGGGCTGGTTTGCTCTTGCTTCTCTAATTCTTTCAGTTGTGATGTTAGGTTGTGAATTTGAGATCTTTCTAAATTTTTGATGTGGGCACTTAGTGCTATAAATTTCCCTTTTAAAATTGTCTTAGCGGTGTCCCAGAGATTCTGGTATGTTGCATCTTTGTTCTCATTAGTTTCAAACATGTCCTTGATTTCTGCCATATTTTTATTATTTACCCCAAAATCATTCAGGAACAAGTTGTTTGATTTCCATGTAACATGGTTTTGAGTGATTTCTTTTAATCTTCTATTTTTATTTTGCTGTGGTCCATGAGTATATTTGATATGATTTGGTTCTTTTACCTATGCTGGGGATTATTTTATGTTTGATTTTGTGGCTGATTTTAGAGTATGTGCCATGTGGCAATGAGAATAATGTCTATTCTGTTGTTTTGGGGTGGAAAGTTGTGTAGAGATCTATCAGATCTATTTGGTTGAATGTTGAGTCCAGGTCCCGAATGTCTCTAATTTTCTGCCTCACTCATCTGTCTAATACTGTCAGTGGAGTGCTGAAGTCTCCTACTATTAACGTGTGGGAGTTTAAGTCTCTTTGTCTCTAAGAACTTGCTTTATTAACCTTCCTGCTTCTGTGTTGAGTGTGTGAACCTGAAAAACGTTAACTGAGACAGGTCTCAGTTAATTTAGAAAGTTTGTTTTGCCAAGGTTGAGGACACGCTCCTGTGACACAACCTCAAGAGGTCCTGATGACATGTGCCCAAGCTAGTAGGAGAAGAGCTTGGTTTTATACATTTTAGGGAGACATGAGACATCAATCAATATGTGTAAGATGAACATTGCTTCAGTCCTGAAAGGTGGGACAACTTGAGATGAAGGTGGGGATGACTCAAAGTGGGGAGGGGGCTTCCAGGTCATAGGTAGATAAGAGGCAAATGATTACATTCTTTGAGTTTCTGATTAGCCTCTCCAAATAAGGCAATCAGATATGCATTTATCTCAGTGAGCAGAGGGGTGACTTTGAATAGAATGGGAGGCAGTTTTGCCCTAAGCAGTTCCCATTTTGACTTTTCCCTTTAGCTTAGTAATTTTGGAGCCCCAAGATTTGTTTTCCTTTCACATTTCCTCCCTTTTCTTTATAAAAATCTTTTGGAGAAAGCATTTTAGAAGAAAACGGGTCTCTGGTTTCAGGTTTCATCTGATCTCTCATGGCTTCGCTGGTTTATTCCTAGATGGGTAGGTCCTGAGTTATTAGGAAAGCTCATTTTTGCAGGTTGTGAAGTCTCATGTCCTATGTAGAGAAAATAGGGGGAGGAAGGGAGAAAAACAGCAACAAACAGAAGAAAAATCCTGGAAAATTGATATAGGCCACATTACTCTGAAGTCCATATATCAGTAGGCAGGTATGAAAGTAGCTTATATATGTAAATAGATTTCTGTTATTTTCTAATGAACTTTAAGTTGTCTAGCTTCAGTTTGTAGGGCTTTACAAAAGAAGAGCTTAGTTTTCAGTGATTTCAAATTAGGAAAAATGGGGGGAAAGGAAGGGAAAAAATAAAAACATTATTTTGAAGACTTATAGCTGAGACAAATTAGAATTTGCTTCAAACTGTAGAAAACAATAAAAATTGAGAAACATTGGGCAAGATTAGGATCTAACAACAGGTATGCTCTATTTTTTAAGCAATTTTTCTCTCTCCAGTTTCCTATTTTTACTAACACAAATCATGGTAGGACTTAGTTTTACTTTATTATACTTGCCCTGATTATTTTTATACAGTGCAGCAAGAATAATTTTTCTACATAGGCTTTTAAATTGGCTTTGATGGAACTTTGTTCCATAGAAGGAATACCAGATAAGATTTTTTTTTAATAGCTGATCCCAGCCATGATTTGTATCATCAAATACCTATGAGTTGAGTGATCCTCTTCTCTTAAGGTCCCAAGATAAACTTGGGGCTTCTGGGCCTGTTAGAAGGTGACATTCTCTACTTACCACAGGTCAGGAACCCTGCACAGGGACTATGTAGACAAGATAGGAGGCCAGTTTCCTAAGGGGGCTTTTATTGGCTCCATAAGTCAAGTTTGATTCCTTAAAGGAAAGCACACCATTCCAGTCAAAGCCTTGGTAAAATAACCAGTTTCTCCAATTGTGTTCTGTTACAAATGAAAACAGATTCTTATTGCACTTATGCAAGTGACTGTATTGTCATAAGCGAAGAGTACCCATGATAGTTTCCAAATTCTGAAGAAATCAGGTAGAGATAAGCAAATATGCTCCAAATTATGTTCATAGGAGTATACTAAATTGCTAAAAGCTATCAATAGCTTAGAAGAAAAGTTTCCTTTACCCTGAAAAAAGGACCATCAACATTTTAAGCAAAAAGTCAGAAAGGTTACTTCAGTCTTCTATTAGTTCAGTCCATGTAGTTAATTCCTGTTCTGCTTGATATTCATAAACATTTCCATTCTCCATGAGTCCTAAAACTTTTTCTTGTATTCCAATGTCACAATCTCCAAAGTTATTAGATACTTGTATTCAAGAGAACCTGTTAGAGTTTTATAGCTAATTATAAAATCACCTTCCAAAGAGGGCCAAAACAAGTCAACAATTGTCTGTCAAAGACAAAAAGTTTTAGGGCAGACATAGTCAAGAATACAATTGACAAGGAAATTTGTTACCTCTTTGGCACACAATAATTTAACATAATGACTATAATTATTACTGATAATGTACATTAAGTCATATCAGAATTATAGGCGTTTTCCATAATTTTGGAACACATACCAATGACATATTTATACAAACACAGCCCAAAGAAGACCAAACACCATTTTATATTTGACAATGCTTTCTGTATAATTTTTACACCAAATAAATCAAACTATGTCTTTTTTGGACTTTAGGGAACCTAGTATCCCAAAGGATTAATTAGGTCAGAAAAAGACATAATTTATAATTTGACTTTGGAAAGTTTGTCAAATATCAAAGATTTAAAACACTTGATACCACAAGTTATTGTAAAATAAGTCATTCATTTGACCAATGCAATAATGCAAGGATTTCAAAAAAAGATGAAAACCTTTATTCTTTGAGAGAGGATACTTAATTTTTCAAACAATAAGCCCTGATAAAAACAGCATGAAGCAAATTAAATTTGTTTTTAAAAATGTTTAGATGGTCTATAACATTTTAATCTTGACCTTAAGATAACTGCCATGAGCCTTTTATAAACTTTATAACCTTTAGTAAGGAGTCAGTTAATGCTTCAAGAAAACCTTGTTAATCTGACATGGAGACCCACATGCTGGTCTTGCATCAGTGTGCCTTTGGCATCAATGATTAATTTATAGAGAAACTGAACTTATTTTATCTGTCAAAATCAGCCCTTACAATCTCACATGCCCACCTCTTCTGTGATAGTCCCTGGGCCTCGAGGAGTGGAATAGCTTTAATTTCTGACCCTGTGTCTCAGGAATGCAGTTTATTTGATCAGCATCTTTTACCAGAAGATGAGGCTTTAATTGCTGTTAATGTTTGAGATTTAGCAGGACTTGGCATTCCTTCTAGACCCAGGAGCCAAAGTCCTGTAACTCAATGTCACAGGTACTTTAAAAGCACATACAGCAAGATATGCACATGTAATAACCTTAATTTTTTAAAAAATTTAATCTCAATTTTTTTTCCTAAGCAAACCAAAACTCAATAATAATGGCATAGGAATTGTTTCAATAAACTGTAAAATCTGTTAGACCAGTTACCAAAAGGCAAAAGAAAAGACCTTCTGCAGTGCACAGAATATTACATTGGAAGAAAACAGTTCCTTTAGACCTTTAAGAAAGCATTGTTAGCATCAGGCCACAACAAACAGAACTCAAGGAAAAAAAAACTTATATAGGCTGAAGAAGAGCATTACTATTTTGCACTCTTTAAAAGGGGAGAGAGAACTGAAAATGTTGAGATGCAATAAAAGTTAAATTTTGGGTTAAAAAATTAAAATATCTTATAATTTATTAAGAGCAAATTAATTCCTTAAGAAAATTTTATTGTTCCAACCAATTATTTAGTGTATAAATGTTGTCATTGTTGTTGTTTTTACATCAAAACCACTGTCATTATAACTTCCCTTTAATTAATAGTCAACTTGATCATATAAAAGATTTTGGTTTATAAATCCTCTTATTTGACTTACATGGACCGTTCATGGCATGTTTGGGCTTTCTGGTTTGTCCTGAACATCAGTCTTTCTTAAACAACCAGTTATTTTATTCTAGGACTAAATCTACCATACAAAATTCTTTCTTATATAAAATTACTTCTCTTTAAGCTTTCTTACAAAAAAAAAAAAAAACACTTCTATTTTTATAACTTTCTTTACATCTCTCATTTTCTGGTTCCTTTTACCTTGTTTTATACAAAACCTTTAAATAGGTCTTGAACTGGATAAAAATTGTTCACCTTTTTAAAAATGACACACTTTTTTTAAGGAAGAATGTGTTCCTACAAATATATTTTTATTGAAAAAAACCCAAATAATGAAATATCTATTTAATTTAATATAAATTTAGATTCTAAATTATGATGAGTTTGACTACATGTATTTATTCCATTACATTTACCTAATTATTATTATTATTATTTTATTTTTTTTTTTGAGATGGAGTCTCGCTCTGTCGCCCAGGCTGCAGTGCAGTGGCCGGATCTCAGCTTACTGCAAACTCCGCCTCCCGGGTTTATGCCATTCTCCTGCCTCAGCCTCCCGAGTAGCTGGGACTACAGGTGCCCACCAGCTCGCCTGGCTAGTTTTTTGTATTTTTTAGTAGAGACGGGGTTTCACCGGGTTAGCCAGGATGGTCTCGATCTCCTGACCTTCTGATCTGCCCATCTCAGCCTCCCAAAGTGCTGGGATTACAGGCTTGAGCCACTGCACCCGGCCTACCTAATTATTTTAATTGTTTACCTAGATTATTTATGAAAACTGCAATAGTCATCATTTAAAATTATGGAACTACTGTTGCAAAATTATAACTGAGACCGTGAAAATCTGACCTAACTGACTCCATCTTCTAACCTGCATTCTGTCTTTATTCATTCCAGGGCATAGGCCAGACTAGCTTTGGGAGGAACTCGGTTTATAGTTCAGCTTTGAAACAAAGATAGTAACAGTCCTTTCCCAAAACAAACCTTACACCCAGTAGACTAGACCACCTTTCTTACTAAATTCAAGATGTAGCTATTTTTATTAAACCAATATCAATGTCTTAAGTATTAAAAATTACATAAGCCAAGATTATTCTGTCTTGGGCTGGGTTTATGGTTTTATAACACCTATGCCAAATATTGGCACCTTACAGTATTTGACAGGGATAAGTATGAAATTGCTTGATAAATAAATGCAAACAAAAATGTATGCAGGCAATTCTTAAGACATTTCTAATTTTACTTTACTAATAACTTTAAAGCTGTCTTATTTATTACAGATTTTACTTAAGTTACACAAACTGGAAGAAAGCATTTGACTAGTCTTCTCTTTTCCTGATAAAATATTTGATTCAAGCATTTTTATTTTCTAGAGCTCTTTTATATATTTTCAATAGTGAAACATGGTATACACAACCCATAAGTACATAGACATATTAGGATGCCAATAGAACTACATTTTATAAAGACCCTTTTTTTCCCCATCCTAGACTTTCAAATTCTTGATGACTTGTTTCACAATCCTAGGTAAGTGTCAGCTAAATGGCCTTAAATTTGCATATTAAAGGAAACAACTCAGGTGAAAATCAAATAGCAAAATTTACATTTACATTATAAGGTAGGAGAGAAAAAGTCTGGTATCCTAAAGGGAAATTAAAATGGATTTAATTGCCAATTAAACATAAAATTGTAGAAATGATAAAGGCCTTTTAAATACACACACACACACACACACACACACACACACACACCCGAGATCCTATAGCTTTTATTTCAGAACCTTAGCCATAAGATAAATACAAATTCACCAGCTTGCAAAAAGAACCTGTTGGATTCAAACAGTGGTTTTTATCTTAACAGAAAAATAACAGCAGATTTAAGCAGTCAGAAAAGAAAGAGAAAAAGAGAACTGAAGAACTTTATGGTTTGCAGTTTGACCTTAGGGCTCTTTTTCCTTAACATAAATGTGTGCAAAGACCATATTACTTCCATTTTACGTAAACTCTAGCAAGTAGATGTGCCATAAAACCTACAGAGTCCTTGAAAGGGTGTCATTCTTCTTATTCTTAGATTCTTTGTTTTCCACATTTTTCTTTCTTAAAAGGAGGTACTGAGCTTTGGCCTAATGTTTTTGTGTGGTGGGTCAGTGTGTTCTGCTTGTGGGCAGGATGCCACAGTGTGTCACCAGTGAGTCATTTCCACCATCTCATGTGTCTCACTTTCTCTCTTCAGAGGTCTGTGACCTCTGAGAGGGCTCAAAACACTGGGTGATCAGCCCTTATGCATCTCCTGGATGAGACCTTTTTAAAAAATCAGTTTTTGTTGGGAATTTCCCTGTGGGGCCACTGCATATTGTGGTGGGTCAGACCCCCAGACACTCCCATGAGACCCCAGTCACCTAGGGGTGCCTTTTGGCTGGAAGGAACAAAATGCCCTTTCTCTTCAGAGCTGAGAAAACTCAGTCTCTCATTTACCTATGAAAATAACAGTTCAGTTTCTCAAACAAATCTGCACAGACAAGCCAAATCAAATTAATTTTGGGAGAAAAAGCAATAGAGAATAGACCCCTTAGAATGCATCTCTGAACTACAATTTGGATCCTTAAACAACTTCGTAGGAGAAAAAAAAAGAACAGCAGCCAAGACCACTTGCTGTAAACTGTGTTCAGCCACCCCTACTTTGTAGCACTCATCTGCCATTACACACACCATGGTCAAATCCTCTCATAGTACAGGGTAGTCTCTGCTACTGACAAAGCCAAAGAGGTCAGGTTATGCAATACAGAAAAACAGAGCTTTAGACCTAAGAAGAATCTGCCCATGATTCTTGAAACTCCACAAAGAAAAAAGAATACCCTAAAAGGGATGAATGATGCCTTTGTTGTGGATTATTTAAAGGCGTTCAAGTCATTAGAAGCCTTCTCTAGACTTTTGGGTACTGCAGATGGCAAAGGTGAAAGGAGGTATAGGATGGAAGGATGGAAGAAAAGTAAACAAACATTTTTTTTTTTTTTTTTTTTT
>NW_012116377.1:2216700-2228514 GCF_000951035.1 Colobus angolensis palliatus
CGCCCAGCACAAACATTTTTTAAAGACAGAAAACAAACACAGAAACAAAGCACATTTTTTTGTTCTTTTTTCCCCCTCTTTTGCTGCTTTGAGGAATTTTAACCAAATTAGAGAGGCTTTGTTATCTATAATTTGGAATTATAGATATATAGTTGCTCAAATCTGATGGGAGAAAGATTGGAACAAACAAAAACAACAACCAAAAAAAACACCAACGATGATTCCTGAGTGCTCTAATGGTAACGAGAAATTAAGACCAGTTGGTTGTTACTTTAGCCAAGACAAAAACCCTAATTCAGCTACTGACCTAAGGGTGGGTCTCAGGCTGAAGATGGCTTTCTACCATCCTAGAAGCAGGAAAATAAAAACCTAGAACACATTTTCCCTGCTTGGAGTGAGCTCAAACTCCATAAAGGAGTTACCTACCTTCCCTCATCATGAAAACAGAAAATCTTGCTTTCCCTGTTGGAAGCAAGTAGAACTCCAAAAAAAAAAAAAAAAAAAAAAAAAAAAGGAGTCTTACAGCAAAATAAACTTTAGGTCTTGACCAAATTTTGGGAGATCAGGGATTCTGTGGAGGGGGTGCTCCCAGTCCTAAGCATATTGTCCTATCGGTTTGAGCCGTAAGGTTGGCTCATGCTGGTACCAAGCACCAATAGAAGATTTGTCAAAGGCAGAGGTACCTCCACTGAGAATTTCTTTGTGATTGCCAAAATGTGAACCTCAAAAATCTGAGACATGTCTCAGTTAATTTAGACAGATTATTTTGCCAAGGTTGGGGTGCATGCCCATGGCACAGCCTCAGGAGGTTCTGATGACATGTGCCCATGGTAGTAGGGGCATAGCTTGGTTTTATACATTTTAGGTAGACATGAGACATCAATCAAGATGTGTAAGATGTACATTGATTTAGTCCTGAAAGGTGGGACAACTCGAGGCAAAGGCAGGACAACCTGAAGCAGGAAGGGGCCTTCCAGGTCATAGGTAGATAAGAGACAAATTGTTACATTCTTCAAGTTTCTGAATAGCCTCCCCACATGCGACAATCAGAGATACATTTATGTCAGTGAGCAGAGGGGTGACTTTGAATTGAATGGGAGGCAGTTTTGCCCTAATCAGTTCCCAGTTTGACTTTTCCCTTTAACTTAGTGATTTTGGGTCCCCAAGATTTATTTTCCTTTCACAGGTGCATATATATTTAGGACAGTTAGATCTTGCTGAATTATTATGTAATGACCTTGTCTTTTTTTTTTTTTTTAATCTTTGTTGGTTTAAAGTCTGTTTTGTCTGAAATCAGGGTTGGAAACCCTGCCTTCTTTTCTATTTCCATTTGCTTGGTAGACTTTCCCCTAATTTTTTATTTTGAGCCTATGGGTATCATTGTGTGTGAGATGGGTCTCTTAAAGACAGCATACCATTGGGTCTTGCTTCTTTATCCAGTTTGTCAGTCTGTGCCTGTTACATGGGGCATTTAGCTCATTTACATTTAAGGTTAGTATTGATATGTAAGGACTTGACCCTGTCATTGTGTTGCTAGCTGGTTACTATGCTGGCTTGTTTGTGTGGTTGCTTTATTGTGTCATGGGTCTGTGTGTTTAAGTGTGTTTTTGTAAGCTGGTAACAGCATTTGCTTATCTGAAAAGGATCTTAGTTCTTCTTTGCTGAGGAAGCTCAGTTTGGCTGGATATGAAATTCTTGGTTGAAGATTATTTTTTTATTTAAGAATGTTGAATATAGGCCCCCAATCTCTTCTGGTTTTAGGGTTTCAGCTGAGAGGTCCACTGTTAGCCTGATGGAGTTCCCTTTCCAGATGACCTACCCTGTCTCTCTAGCTGCCTTTAACATTTTCTTTTTTACCTTGGAAAATATGATGATTATGTGTCTTGGGGGTGATCATCTTGTGTAAAAGTCTTAGAGGGGTTCTCTGTATTTCCTGAATTTGACTGTTGGCCTCTCTAGCAATGTTGGGAAGTTTTCACGGACAATATTCTGAAATATGTTTTATAAGGTTTGTTTTCTTTTTGTCCCTTTCGGGGATGCCAGTGATTTACAGATCTGGTCTCTAAATAATTCCATATTTCTCAGAGATTTTGTTCATTCCCTTTTTAAAAAAATTTTGTCTATCTTATTTCAGAGAGCCAGTCTTTGAGTTTTGGGATTCTTTCCTCAGCTTGGTCTATTCTGCCATTAACACTTGTGATTGCATTGTGGAATTCTTGCAGTGTGTTTTTCAGCTCTATCAGATCAGTTAGGTTCTTTTTTCTACTGGTTATTTTATCTGTCGACTCCTGTATCCTTTTGTTGTGACTCTTAGTTTCTTTGGATTTGGTTTACTATTCTCCCGCATCTCAATCTTCATTCCTGTCCATATTCTGAATTCTGTTTCTGTCATTTCGGCCAGCTTAGCCTAATTAAGAACTCTTGCTGAAGAACTTGAGCGATTGTTTGGAGAACACAATACACTCTGGCCATTGGAGTTGCCGGGGTTCTTGAATTGGTTCTTTCCCATCCCTGCATGTGGGTGTTCCTCTGAGTGCAGTGTTGATTGAGTACACTCAAGAAACTTCTATTCTGGATGTTTTTGCAGAGCTGAGGTATTGAACAGTATCTTTATTTGTAGGTGACTTTTTGTCTTTGGTTCCATAGTGTGGTATGTCAGTGAGGTATTTTGGTGTCGAAGCTTTGGGGTGTGATCCAGTAGGTTTAGGCTTCTGCTCAATCATATGCCTCCCCTATATTTCCTCACAGTTACAGCCATGCTCCCGTATCTCAATGCTCTGAAGGTGTGAGCTCCTCTCCCACTTGAGTGCTGGCTATAGACTGTGGCTTTGCACTCCCAGGCTGCCCCCCACAGTTCTGGGGTGATCTCAGGGTTTATTTTTCTTCCCCAACTTGGAGGCAGCAGAGCAAGGGACCTTAGTAGTAGTTGTGGCCAAGGGTCTTTTGCTTGACTCCTGGGTCCCCACCCCAGAGAGATGCAGGTTAGAAATCAGCCCAGGGTCAGGGGTCTATGTTGTGGGCCTAAGCTGGAGGTTTTCCCTGTCTGGCGATGAGCTGTAGGGGGAGACCTGTGGGAAATGGACCAGTCTCCTCTCCTTGGGTCGACTGCAGCTTGTTGGAGGTGTGGATAAGGCACTTTGGGTCTTTGTTCCTTCTTTAGTCCAAGGGTAGTGGGGTAATACTGCAGAAGCAGTGGCAGAAAGGCTTTGGTTGTCCCTGGTGGCTCCACCTCCAAGAAATGTGGAGTCACTGTTACTGAGAGTATTCAGCCAGTGGGGTGGTGCAGCTGCACTGCTGGCATGAGCTTAGGATGCTGCTTGTTGGAGAGCATGGGATCAAAGGCTCACTAGGAGGAGAGACTGGTCTCTTCTCTCTATGGTGACTGGTGTGCTGTAAGCTCAGGTGTAGCCCTGAGGCTCTTTGTTTCTTCCCCATACCAAGTGGCAGTGGCAGAGAGGCTGTTGGATGCTTGTGGGAACATTTCCCAGGGAAACTCTGGACCATTACCTTGTAACGCCAGCTTTTACAACTGTAAATTGTTGAATTGATCCTTTTGTCATAATATAATGATTTCGTCTCTAGAGGCAATTTAGCATACAGTCTATTTTGTCTGACATAAGACTAGCCACTCCTACTTTCTTTTTGTTACCATTTGCATCACTGTCAGCCTGTGTGTTTTTGAATCTAAAGTGAGTTTCTTGACTGGGCATGGTGACTCATGCCTGTAATCCCAGAATTTTGGGAGGCCAAGGCAGGAGGATCACTTGAGCCCAGGAATTCAAGGCTATAGTGAGCCATGATCATGTAACTGCACTTTAGCCTGGGCAACAAAGTGAGATCATCTGTAAATAAATAAATAAATAAATAAATAAAGTGAGTCTCTTGTCAACAATGTATAGTTGGATCATGCTTTTTAAAAAATCCATTAAGCCACTCTGTATCTTTTTATTGGGGAGCTTAGTCCATTAACATTTAATGTAATTACTGGTGAAGAATGATTTACTGTTACCTTTGGTAACCACAAAGAAAATACTTACAAAAGTTACACAGGAAGAAAAGAGAAGGAATTAAAAACTTATCGATATGTTGCAGGAATGAAAGGACCTGAGAGACCAAATGGGTGTTACAGGAGGATTTTTATTAAGGTGTACACTGGCTTAGTGGATCCAAGTTTTTTTGCATCCAAAAAACTGAGACTAGAACAAAGACAGGGCTTGATTTTTATAAGCAAGCTTACAGAAGCAGAACAAAGAGAGTTAATTAAACAGTGACAGGTCTTGTAATCTCTAGCATAGCTTGTGACGTTGCAGCTGCATCAAAGGAGAAACAGGAACTTACAGAACCTGCAAAATATTTACGAGGAAGGGGTAAAGGGCTAAAAGAGGAATATTGTTTTTCTTATCCTTATGTTGGGGAGTGCTGGGAGAGTCTCCAGAGCACATTTCTTTTGGGTCTTGGCTTTTTAGATAGTGTTATCAGGACCTTTCCTGGGTCTTGGCTGTGTCTGTTACTGTTTTTTGGGATGAGACAGCCCAATACAGGAAAACTTGTTTTTCTCTTTTAGTTTAATTTTATTTTCCTTTCTTTAATTTCCTGTCTCAAATATAAAAAAGAGAAAAAACACTAGGAAAGAGAGCAAGAGAGAAAAAGAGGGCCAAAAGAACTACAAGACAAATAGAAAACAGTTAACAAAATGGCAATAGTAAATACTAGATTAAAGGACACACATAGGCTGGCAGTGAAGGGTTGAAAACAGATATCCCATGTAAATAGCACTCAAAAGAAAGCAGTAGTGGCTATTCTTGTATAGCACAAATTAGAATTTAAGTCAAAAACTGTCCCTGGAGACAAAGTCATTACATAATGATAAAAGGGTGAATTCAACAGGAAGATACAGCAATTGTAAATATATATGCACCTAATATTAGACTACCTAAGTATATAGAACAAATATCAAAATGTCTGAAAGGAGAAATGGACAGCAATAGTGTAACGGTAGAATAATTCAGTACCCCACTTTCAATAAAAAATAGAAAATCCAGATAGAAAATCAATAACAAAATAGTGGACTTGAATTAAATTGATCTAATAGGTATATACAGAATTTTTCAATTAACAGAAGAAAAATATGTAATCTTCTCAAGTGCACACAGAACATTCTCCAGGATAGATCACATCACACATCTCCAGGATAGGTCACAAAACAGGACTTAATACATTTAAGAAGATTGAAATCATATTTAGGAAGAATGGAATCAAATAATATGTCAAACACTTCCAGTGGCATTATTATTTTCATTATTGTATCTTTATCTTCATTTCTGTTTGGTTCTTTGTTATATTTTCTATTTGTTGATGTTCTCATTGTTGGAAAGAGGTGTTGGGTGCCACAAAGAAGAACCAGCACTTAGACCAAAAATTCCTCAGCAAGGCAACTTTACTTCTGCAGAAGGGTGCTACTTGCATCTGAAGCAATTGCAAGAGCACACCAAGGGGGATAGGGCGGGGGTTTTTTATCCCTAACGGAGCTCATGTTTCTGTGTCCTTTCCCCAGTAACTACAGTTGGACCACACAATCTAAAGTAACCCAGTTGGCTATTGTTTGAAATTGAATAGAGCCAATTAGGCAGGAAGGGAGACGCTATTCCTATTACCAATCAGGTGGGAAGGGTTGTTTACCAAACCAGAAAGAACAAGGAAGTTTGAAGAGGAACTTATTGTTTCTGGCAATTTTCCCCCTCTTGTCTTTATAGTTTTTCCGTTTCAAATTTTTCTAACATAATTTGACTTTGTTGTTCCTCTTGGTGATCTAGAAGTAGGAGTTTATCTGAATAGGGTGGAGGAGAATTGAGGGAGGTTTTAGTAAGAGCTGTTTCTATAATAAGCCTTTGCGCCAACCCATGAATAGAAGGTATAATACAGCAACCTACAGGAATGAGTACACCTGTAACAACTGTTAGAGAAGTAAATGTTGAGGTCATGAGTCAATTCCATTTTCCAAACCATTTTTCCATGAGACCTGAAAAGGGGCCATTTATTCTGGAATTTGCAGCTAATTCATTTGTAAGTCCCTGTAATGCTTTTGTAATTGTTCCGTTAGAGGCTGTGTTAATAGGGATAAAAGTGCAACATTGGACTCCAATCATGACACAGACTCTACCTTTTTCAGCCAATATCATGTCAAGGGCTATCCTGTTTCCCTAAGCCATTTGGCTGATGGGGCCTAATTTCTCAGCTATTCCTTTAATGGCATCTCTTGTGTAATTGACAAACCACTGTTGATTATAGTAAATGTAATTTATCCAGTCTACATTTTTGTTTGTAGTTGACCACCAGAATAATACAGATTCAAATCCTGTGGTCATTTGATTTTGGGCTTTAAATTCATTGAGCACCCCTCAGGGAGCTCTGATAGCATCTATAAAAACATGAGGGTCAAAAGACCCATGAGGGACACTTCTTTTTCTGCAGTTGTCCTTTTTGTTTGGTTGATGAAATGCCAGGGTGAAAGGGATGGCCAATTTGATTACAGCACAAGTGCTGCTGCAGTTACTTGGCAGAGTACCCAATATGGTGCACCACAATACCACCATACGTCTGCTCAGGGATGAACAAGGGCAGACTGATTGGTTAGCTCTTGAAAAGGCTTAGGTGTGCTGCACCCTGTTAAGCTTCCAAGGAATGCCAAGTTTTCCCCCTGCCATGAGAGACACGAGGTGAAATTGACATTGGTAGCTGGAGGCCGAATGGCCCTCAGGGGTTGACCTGCAGGGCTTTTAACTTCTGGGAATAGCAGCGAGAGGGTTAGACGTGCCTTATTGCCCCCAAACTGTGGGGTTTTGGAAGAGGGCTACCATACAGTCCATGCCCTGTTGGTAAGAGGAAAGGAGATAATCTGGGTTTCTGGCCTGCCTGTTGCACAAGTGTAACAATTGCTTTTGTTTAGTGTGCGGACAGAATATTTAAGCCATTCCAGCGAGGTATTTGCATCTTGGTACCCTGTTTCAATGGCTAAAGTTTGCTTTAAATTTTTGATTTATATTACGGTTACTTTGGTTTTGTTGTTGGGTATGAGGTGGAAAATGGTTTGAATTTGTGGGATTGAGGAGGGGGTGGGAGATGAAGGAGAAGGAACAAAGCGTAATTTAAATAAGCCTATAGGATCCCCTCCAGCAACATCTGCTCCTAAGCCGTAAAATCACTCTAAAGCAGGTATGGGAATGGTGAAGGTAAGGGTATTAATAGAGATAAGTACTGGGTTGCAGTGGTTAGATGGGCAATTATAGGGGGTAGTCCCTTTGGTGAAATGTAGGTATGGTTTTAGGGTGGTGCAACCCTGTCAGGAGGTCCAACCCTAATTTTTAGTAGTCCATAGAACATCTGACCACTGAGAACATAACTCCCAATTACCCGACTCTTCCTCTGAAGATTCCCACCACACACAAGACAGAATTAGTATTAGTGTCTTCCTTGGAGGGACACAAGTATTTTTCTGCAGAGGCTAGCTGTCTTTGACTTTGGAAATCTCCACAAGGTAAGACTAGACAAGCATCAAATGTAACTGTTTGGGGAAAGGGTGATTGAGTTACATTGGTAATAAGATATCCTTGAGTAGCTAAGGAGAGAAGAAAAAGATAGATTAAACCCGCTTGAATGTTAATTTTGAAGCTGTTGTTCCTGGAGTGACAGTCAATGATTCTGGAGATAGCGACACTTTTTTGACTCTGGTATAATAGGTCCACCACTTTTCAGTGGTCTGGACTGCTGTCTCAGTCATTAGGAGTACCAAATAAGGTCCTTCCCAGGTGGGTTCGAGCTTTCCCTCTTTCCAGCTTTTGATAAATATGTGATCTCTGGGTTGGTGTTGGTGAACTGAGAATTTGCGGGGTGGAGTTTGTGCTAGGAGGCCTTGAGTCCTGAGGGAGGGTAGGGTGGAAGACAGACAAAATATATAGCTTTTAAGAAACTGATCTTTTGTTTCAAATGTAGGAAGGTCAGTTGTGGAATTTAGGGAAGGCAGCCCATAGAGCATTTCATAAGGGGACAGGCCAAGGTCTTTTCGAGGGGCAGTTCAGATTCTTAGTAAGGCAATGGGAAGGCATTTTGTCCGTGGTAACCAGTTTTTGAAGATTAATTTGGTGAGGTGTTCTTTTTTCTTTTTCTTTTTTTTTTAAGATGGAGTCTCACTCTGTCACCCAGGCTGGAGTGCAGTGGCACGATCTCCGCTCACTGCAAGCACTGCCGCCTCTCAGGTTCACGCCATTCTCCTGCCTCAGCCTCTCGAGAAGCTGGGACTACAGGCGCCCGCCACCATGCCCGGCTAATTTTTTAAAAATATTTTTTAGTAGAGACGGGGTTTCACCGTGTTTGCCAGGATGGTCTCGATCTCCCAACCTTGTGATCCGCCCACCTCGGCCTCCCAAAGTGCTGGGATTACAGGCGTGAGCCACCATGCCCGGCCTTTTTTTTTTCTTTTTAGACTCTGGTTCATTATTTCTACCCTTCCTGATGGAGGTGGATGCCAGGGAGTGTGGTATTCCTACTTTATTTCTAGTGCTTGGGTTAGCCTTTTAATTATGAGTGTAGTAAAGTAGTCCCATTGTCTGAATCAGTATTCTCTATTATTCCAAACCTGGGTATGATACGTTCCAACAGAGCTTTAACTACATTACTGGCTGTTGCACTTGGGAAGGGGATGGCTTCTACCCAGTGGGTGAGAGAGTCTACTATTACTAATAAATATTTGGGGTGACCTATTGGGAGCATTTCAGTGTAGTCCACTTGGATACTTTAGAATGGCCTTAGCCCTGGATTTCTTCCTCCAAAAGGTTGCTTCTTTAAGGTTTGCTTATTAGTTTCTCTGCACGCTATGCAACTATCTGTAATTTGCTTAGCAAGGGTCTGGATCCCCATACACCCATAAACCCTAAGGACTGTGTCACACATAGTCCCCATAGGGGACCCCAGTGGGTTCCTTGATGAAGTTGTGACAACATTTCCCTCATGAGAGGTTTAGACAACATTTCCTTTCCATCTGGTAATACCCACTTTCCCTCTGGGCTTTCCTCAGCTCCTAATTATTTTAGTTTTTCTTGGTCTGCAGGGGAAAAGGTGGGGATTGCAGCTGGTAGGGGAAGACAGGGGGTTAGATGGAAAATGGGTGCCTTCTGGGAAGAAGCAGCTTGCTTAGCTATTTGATCTGCAAGGTTATTCCCCCGGCTTCCTGGGACATGAACAACAGCTATCTCTTCTGGCAGCTGTAGATTATCTAATACTTGTATTATTAACTCTTTGTGGACTAGGTTTTGGCCCTTACCGTTAATGACACCCCGTTCAGTCCAGATTTTTCCAAAGGTATGGACTACTCCAAAGGCATATTTGGAGTCAGTGTAGATCCTTCTTGGTTTTGTAGACATTTTAAAGCCTGATTTAGTACAAATAGCTCGCATGTTTGAGCAGACTAGTCATTTGGCAATCTTCCTGATTCTATTTCTGCAAGAGTTTCCCCATCAACTACTGAGTATCCATTATGCCTCTTTCCTTCAACTACCTGAGAAGTACCATCTATGAAAAGATGCCTCCTTGTTTGGAGAGGGGTTGCACTTAGGTCTAACCTAACTTTTGTTTGGTAACTGATTGGATCTAAACATTTGTGTTCCAGGTTCTCTGGGTTTCGATTCTCTGTTAGGAAGGCAGTGGGGTTAAGTGAATTGTCAGTAAAGTTAAATAATCCTTCCCTGATAAGATAGCCTCATACTGTAAAATTCTTGAGTCAGTAAGCCATCTTCCTGCCTTTTGGTTAAGAATAGTTCTGACTTGGTGAGGAGTAGTCATGATGAGGTTTCCCCCAAAGGTTATTTTTTTCTGCTTTCCTCTGTTAGCAAGGCAGTTGGTGCTATGGATTAGACACATTTGAGCCATTCATTACTGGGTCAATAATTTTTGACAGAAAAGCTTTGGGCTGCCGGTGGCCCCCGTGTTTTTCAGTGAGTACCCCTAAGGCTACTCCTTTGTTTACATTGACAAAAAAATGAAATGGCTGTTCTAGGGAGGGTAAAGCTAGAACCAGGGCAATTACTAATAAATGTTTTAATTTTTCTACTTGTTGTATTTCTGATAGGGTCCATAGAAGGAAGTCTGGCTCTTCTTGGGTGAGTTTTTGGTATTATAAAGGTTTTGTTTCTAAAGCATTTGACTCAATCCATAGGCAACAGTATCCAACCACTCCCTCAAATTTTCTAAGTTCTTGTTTCATTTCTGGTAGAGGTAGGGATATGATACCCTCAATCAGTTCAAACCCTATTTTCCATTTCCCTTTGCTAATTAAGTGCCCTAGGTACTTTACTTCAGGTTCTACAAACTGGAGTTTACTCTTCAAGACTTGTAACCCTTGTTCTCTTAGATGATTTAGGAAGCTGATTAAAAATGTTATTACTTTGTTCTCTCCTGAAATAAGCAGGTCATCCATATTTTGGAATAGGCAAATGGATGAGGGCAGGGAAAAGTTTTTTATCACTT
Source organism: Colobus angolensis palliatus (assembly GCF_000951035.1). Taxonomy (NCBI): domain Eukaryota; kingdom Metazoa; phylum Chordata; class Mammalia; order Primates; family Cercopithecidae; genus Colobus; species Colobus angolensis. The sequence continues at coordinate 2,227,219 of NW_012116377.1, forward strand.
GCTCTAGGAGTTGACCAAATAAGTTTGGTGATTCTGTAAATCCTTGGGGGTAAAACTGTCCATCGGTATTGCTGTTTTTGACTGGAGTAGGGGTCTTCCCATTCAAAGGCAAATGTGTCCCAGCTGTCCTCTACTAACAGACAAGCCCAAAAGGCATCTTTTAAATCTATTACTATGAACCATTGGTGGTTATGTGGACTTCTACCAATAATAGTGTAGGAATTAGGAACAACAGGGTGGGTGTTTTGAACTATTGGATTCATATCCCGGAGGTCTTGCACTAACCAGTATGACCCATCTGGCTTCTATACAGGCAATATTGAAGTGTTATAAGGGGACATACAGGGTTCAAGGAGTTTGTCATGGAAAAGGCTTTCAATTATGGGTTTTAAACCTATCCTGGCTTTTAAAGGAATAGGGTATTGTTTTCTTTGTACTACTTCTCTGGGAGTTTTTAATTTGACATGCACTGGAGGAACCCGTAGCTTTCCTTAATTTCCTTCTTTTGACCATGTGTCAGGATGAATATGTTCTTCATCTGTGGTGGTAAGTTTACCAATGTGAGAAATTTTCCTTGATTAATATAGAGGCCTAAACCTAATTTTAGCATTAAATCTCTCCCTAATAAGTTTGTTCCTGCCTCTGGAATTAACAGAAATTTAATATTAGCTGAGTGGTTCTTATCTTTGACCTCTGTTTCCTTTAAGATTTTTGCTTTAGATTTTTCTCCTTTTACTCCTGAGATAAGAAGTTCTTGTGAACAAATTACTCCAGATGGAGGATAACAAACAGAGGAACAGAGGAGTCAACTGCCTGTTAGTCGATTTTAAAAAGTAATAAGCTCAGGTTTGGGTCCCACCTCTATATTTGTCAAGGGCTCTGGGTAGGACTTGAAATAAGAGACAGAGCCCCTGACCCCCTAGTCTTCCTTGAATGCCATAAGTGGGATGACTTTATTTTCCTTTTCCCATTCAGGGCATTCTTTTTTGAAGTGTCCTATTCTTCCACATTTGGAACATTTATTTTGCCCTCCTATGTGTAAAATGCAATTTTCGGGGCTTGGCTCATTGGGCAAGCCAGGTCTCAGCATCTGACACTCCTAAGAACCATATTTGAAGAAAGTCTCCTAGCTCATCTTGCTGATGGAAAGGGTTTCTTTTCTGTCCCCTTATCTCCTAAACCATGCTGTGCAAGTCAGGTGGTGAGCATGATGTGGCACAGTGGGACGATTCACACCGGGAGGATTTCTTTTAGCTCGTTTTTATGCAATGTTCACATGCTTCAGGAATTTTTTTT
>NW_012116377.1:2232369-2288752 GCF_000951035.1 Colobus angolensis palliatus
TTTTTTTTTGTTCTCCATTTGCTTGGTAGATCTTCCTCCATCCCTTTATTTTGAGCCTATGTATGTCTCTGCATGTGAGATGGGTCTGCTTCAGGATGTTTTCTAATAAAAATGATCTATTAGCACAGAAGTAGCTATGTACCTTTTCTTATAATACATACAAGTATGAAGCATATTGAGATGGGATGTGTGCTTCACAGATTCAGTTGCGTATGATCCAGACGATGTGGAGAGAGCTGGATGATTAGAGCTTAGTTTTCTGTTGTCCTGGTATTCCATGGGCACCACTCCATAAGTGGATGATCATGAATGTATCCCAAGTGTCACTTTCCAATACTCTAGAAAAAGTTTTCCAACTCTAACTGGGGAAATTCTCTTATATAGAAATATAATTTCCCATCAGTTTTAAAGCAGTGATCCACATAAAACATGATTTCTTAAATGTTACTGCAATTCAAGGCACCTGAAGAATTCTGCCTTTTCTGTACACATTTATATTGGCAGGACTGTACACATTTATATTGGCAGGACACACACTGAGTTCTGCGTCCTCAGTTTAGAAATGATTAAAACTAATACTTAGCCGGTTTTACAATGGTATGTATTTTATTTTTAAAACTGAAATAAACTGGATTGAAGTAAAGCTTGTGTTTCCCAGAAATTATACGATAGAAGGGAATTTCATAATTATTTTTTATATTTTTGCAACATCTTTTAAATGTTATATATTTAATATTTTTCTTTTTGAAGCATTTCCAGTATCAAGATATCTGTGTATATCTTATGACTTACATGAAATAGAACTACAGAAATAGGTATACGCCATTTATAAGCACACAGAAGACAAGAAATCATTTAGTGCTGTGTGCTTAATAATTGGTGGGACCTATGAAGCTTGGGGACTACTGGGACGTTAGATTAATATTTTCTGTTTTTTCTCCTGGGCACATCAAGGGAGCAAATCCAAATTTTCTTAATGTGTGAATAGAGAGAACTTTTTTACTAAATTGATTAATAATTCAGAAAAGATTAACCTTTGCTAATGCTACTCTATGGAATTTAGATAATGAAACTTTTCCATAGGTTTCAGACCAATTACCTAACTAGGCTCAGAATACATAAATTTTCATGGCTTCTTAGCATTTCTGCCCTTCCTTAGTTAGCTATAAAACCACACTGCTCTAAATAGTTGTGAAAATTAGCCTTACACACTTGATTTTCAGATGATAAAATTGTAGGAATATGTTACTGGTCCCATTTTACGTGTTATGTACCCCATATCTATACACTGTAGATTAAAAGTGATTTAAAGTAAATACCTGCATACCATAGGGAAATACTCCATGAATAGGTCTCTACTAAATTCTCTAGTGTAATTGTTACAATTAGGACCCCTACTCTGGAAAAATATCATTGCTAACTCAAGGAAGACATGAAAGCCTGGATTTCTATGGGGAATCATCTCTCAGGGTGAGGGTGGACACCTGTTTTCTAATTAAAATACTAAAAAAGAGTGACCCCAAATCTATTTGAATAGTGCTTATATTTTCCACCTTGATTTTACGTGCCTAACATTGGAAAGAAACATTTTGGAATGTGGTCCAGCTAATAATTGATTACTCACTTAGGCTAGGGTTTTGTGGCATGATAATAAAACATATGTAAAATGAATTTTAGAGGATTCAGAGAACTAAAATTTCATCAGAGACCTACAACCAGCATTGTTAAATAGAGTCTGCTATTTCAATGGTAACTTTTCCTTTCTCACTTAGACAGGGATCCTTGAAGAAATCTTTCAGAGACTTGCGTTAGCTTCCCAAGCCATGTATATGAGGAATCACATAATAAAAAGAATAGCTAGCATTTCTGTTAAGATCATTATGTGTCAGAAAAATTTCCATGTTGGAGAAAATTCCATATGCTGATGCATAGAATGTATATTCGGTGGTTGTTCAATAAAATATTCTGTATATATCTGTTAAGTCCATGTGTTCTAAGACATGGTTTAAATCCATTGTTTCTTTGTTGACTTTCTGTGTTGATGACCTGTCTAGTGCTATCAGTGGAGTACTGAAGTCCCCACTATTATTGTGTTGCTGTCTATCTCATTTCTTAAGTCTATTAGTAATTATTTTATGAATTTGGGAGCTTTAGTGTTAGGTACATATATGTTTAGGATTGTGATATTTTCCCGTTGGACAAGGCCTCTTATTATATAATGTTCCTCTTTGTATCTTTTAACTGCTGTTGCTTTAAAGTTTGTTTTGTCTGATATAAGAATAGCTATTCTGGCTCACTTTTGGTGTCAGTTTGCATGAAATGCTTTTTTCCATCCCTTTACTTTATGTGAATCCTTATGTGTTAGGTGATTCTCCTGAAGGCAGCAGATAGTTGATTGGTGAGTTCTTATCCATTATGCAGTTCTGTATCTTTTAAGTGGAGCATTTAGCTCATTTACATTCAATGTTAGTATTGAGATGCGAGGTGCCATTTCATTCATTGTGCTATTTGTTTCCTGTGTACCTTAATTTTTTTGTTTGATGTTTTTGCTTTTTAAATTGTATTTTCCTTTTATAGGTGCTATGTTATTTATGGTTTAAAGAGGTTCTGTTTTGATGTGTTTCCAGGATTTGTTTCAAGATTTAGAGCTCCTTTTAGTAGTTCTTATAGTGGTGGTTTGGTAGTGGCAAATTCTCTCGGCATTTGTTTGTCTGAAAAAGACTGTATCTTTCCTTCGTATATGATGCTTAGTTTTGCAGGATATAAAATTCTTGGCTGATAATTGTTTTGTTTGAGGAAGCTGAAGATAGGGCCCCAGTCCCTTCTAGCTTGTAGAAGCGTTTCTGCTGATAAATCTGCTGTTAATATGATAGGTTTTCCTTTATAGGTTACCTGGTGCTTTTGTCTCACAGTTCTTAAGATTTTTTCCTTCATCTTAACTTTAGATAACCTGATGACAGTGTGCCTAGGCAATGATCTTTTTGCAGTGAATTTCCCAGGCGTTCTTTGTGCTTCTTGTATTTGGATGTCTAGGTCTCTAGCAAGGCTGGGGAAGTTTTCCTCCATTATTCCCCCAAATATTTTTCCCAACTTTTAAATTTCTCTTCTTCCTCAGGAACACTGATTATTCTTAGGTTTGGTCATTTAACATAATCCCAAACTTCTTGGAGACTTTGTTCGTATTTTCTTATTCTTTTTTATTTGTCTTTGTTGGATTGGGTTAATTCGAAGGCCTTGTCTTTGAGCTCTGAATTTCTTTCTTCTACTTATTCAATTCTATTGCTGAGACTTTCTAGAGCATTTTACATTTCTGTAATTGTTTCAATGTTTCCTGAACTTTTGATTATTTTTTCTTTATGCTATCTATTTCCTTGAATATTTGTCCCCCCCTCCTCTACCTCTTGTATCGTATTTTTTTTTTTATTTCTTTGCATTGGGCTTCAGCTGTCTCTGGTGCCTCCCTGATTAGGTTAATAACTAACCTCCTGATTCTTTTTCAGGTAAATCAAGGATTTCTTCTTGGTTTGGATCCGTTGCTGGTGAGCAGGTGTGATTTTTTTTGGGTGGGGGGTGTTAAAGAGCTTTGTTTTGTCATATTGCCATAGTTAGTTTTCTTGTTCCTTCTCATTTGGGTAGGCTCTGTCAGAGGGAAGGTCTAGGGCTGAAGGCTGTTGTTCAGATTCTTCTGTCCTATGGGGTGTTCTCTTGATGTAGTACTCTTCCCCCTTTTCCTAGGGATGTGGCTTCCTGAGAGCCAAGCTCTTCTGGGTCTAGCCATCCAGCAAGTCTACCAGGCTCCAGTCTGGTACTGGGGGTTGTCTGCACAGAGTCCTGTGATGTAAACCGTCTATGGATCTCTCAGCCATGGATACCAGCACCTGTTCTGGTGGAGGTGGCAGGGGGTGAAATGGACTCTGTGAGAGTTATTCACTTTGGTGGTTTAATGTTCTGTTTTTGTGCCGGTTGGCCTCCTGCCAGGAGGTGGTGCTTTCCAGAGAGCATCAGCTGTGGTAGTACGGAGAAAACCGGCAATGGGTGGGGCTGTAGACCTCACATGAGAATATGCCCTTTGTCTTCAGCTACCAGGATGGTTAGGGAAGGCCCATCAGGTGGCAGCAGGGCTAGGCGTGTCTGAGCTCAGACTCTCCTTGGGTGGATCTTGCTGTGGCTGCTGTGGGGGATGGGAGTGAGGTTCTCAGGTCACTGGAGTTGTGTACCTAGGAGAATTATGGCAGCCTCTGCTGAGTCATATAGGTTGTCAGGAAAGTGGGGGGAAAGCCAGCAGTCACAGGCCTCACAGAGCTCCCACACAATCTTGAAGGGCCAGTCTCACTCCCCCTGTGCCCCCACCTAACAGCAACGAGTCTGTTTCCAGGCAGTGGCTGAGCAGGGCTTGAGCACTTGCCTCAGGCTACCCACCTTCCAGCTGGGAAAGAAAAGGGCTTTGGTTTTTCTCCCCACCTGTAGAGTCTGCCTGCTGGGTTCACACTGTCCCCTGAGTTCTGGCCAGGAGGCTTCTTGCCCAGTTTAACTTGTTACAAAGTTCAGTTGGAGATTTTCTTCTCCCTGTGGCATTTTCCACACACCTCTGGGCGCCCCACTGAAGGATCTCTGTGGTGCCAGGCAGGAATGCCCTGCTTGGGGACCCAGCAAGCTCTCAGAGCCTTTCCAGCTGCTTCCTCTACCCCTGTATTTCACTCAGTTCTCTAAATTGACTCAGCTGCAGGTAAGGTGGGAAACTTCTCCCACAAACTAGACCTTCAGTTTCCCCAGTGGGGGTGTGTGTTAGGGAGCAGAGGATCTCCCTTTCCCACTTCTTCAGTTTAGGCACTCATAATGTTTGGGGTGTCTCCTGGGTCCTGCAGGAGCAATCCACTTCCTCCAGAGGGTCTGTGGGTCCTCTTGGGATTCCCGGTTTGTTTTTGCAGTTGTTCTGGAGCTAAAATTCACAATGCGAGCCTCTGCACACTGCTCTGTCCAAGTCAGAGCTGCAATCTAGTCCTGCCTGCCATCTACCATGAAGATCCGCTCAGATTTTCTGTTTCTGTTAAAAAAAAAAAAAAAAAAAAAGTCATTGGGGCCAGGCTTGCTGACTCACGCCTGTAATCCCAGCACTTTGGGAGGCCAAGGCGGGCTGATCAAGTTTGAGGCCAGCCCAGCCAACATGGTGAAACCACCTCTCTACTAAAGATGCAAAAAATTAGCTGGGCGTGGTGGTGCACACCTGTAATCCCAGCTACTTGGGAGGCTGGGGCAGGAGAATCGCTTGAACCCAGGAGCCAGAGGTTGCAGTGAGCCAAGATCGTGCCACTGTACTCCAGCCTGGGCAACAGAGACACCATCTCAAAAAATAAATGAATGAATGAATGAATCCATCCACCTATTTTTTTAAAAAAAGAAAAAAATAAAAATATATTTAAAAGGTCATTGGAATTTGATAGGGATTGTATCAAATGTGTAAATCACTTTAAGTAGTGTTCTGCTCCTAACAATATTAAGTCTTTCCATTTACGATCATGGGATGTTTTCTCATTTATTTATGTCTTTACTTTCAGCAGTGTTTTGTGTAGAAAGTCTTTTGTGCACAAGTCTTTTGCCTTTGTGGTTAAGTTTATTCCTAAGCATTTCATTCTTTTTGATGCAATTGTAAAGAGAATTGTTTTTGTTTCCTTTTGGGATTATTCATTGTTGTCTTTGCCTGTTTTTTACTCTTTTAATTTAATTTAATTTTTTTGAGACAGAGTCTCACTCTGTCACCCAGGCAGGAGTGCAATGGCACTATCTCAGCTCACTGCAACCTCTGCCTCCTGGGTTCAAATGATTCTCATGCCTCAGCCTCCCAAGTAGCTGGGATTACAGGCATATACCACTATTCCCAGCTAATTTTGTACTCTTAGTAGAGACAGGGTTTCACCATGTTGGTCAGTCTGATCTTGAACTCCCGACCTCAAGTGATCCACTCTCCTCGGCCTCCCGAAGTGCTGGGATTACAGGCATGAGCCATTGTGCCCAGCCATCTTTGCACGTTTCTGATTGGGTTGTCTTTTTATTGTTGAGTTGTAAAAGTGCTTTATATATTCTGGGTACAAGTCAAGAGATGTGATATAAAGATTCTTACATGATATTTTTTCCTGTTGTGGAGATGGTAGTAATTAATAATTTGCAAAAAGGCTTAAATGCAATTAAGTTAATAATAGCTAAAATTAATTTCTCTGTGTTTTGGAAGTTGGGAATGCTTCTCTTAGAATATAATGCTCATACTACTGTGGTTAATGGGAGTAGACAGCAAAAGAAATTGCTCACAATGAAGAAATCAAAGCATGCTTTAAGATAAATATGGATCTTAACATAAATAGCATTTACTTTCACTATAACCAACATTCAGAATATGACTAAAAATGGCATCTGAGATTCCAAACTAGAGGACAGCCAGCGAATGCACTAATGATAATGTCATTTGGGAGTCACTGATTAGTGATATAGCTATCTATATGATGGTTTTTTTACTTAAAACTTTTGAGCTCTTAATTTATACAAGATTATGGCAAGTTTTAAAAACCTATTTTTCAGGCTGGGCACAGTGGCTCATGCCTGTAATCACAGCACTTTGGGAGGCTGAGGTGGGAGATCACTTGAGGTCAGGAGTTCAAGACCAACCTGGTCAACATGGTGAAACCCTGTCTCTACCAAAAATACAAAAATTAGCCGGGCATGGTGGCAGCTGTCTGTAATCCCAGTCACTCAGGAGGCTGAGGCAGGAGAATTGCTTAAACCTGGGAGGTGGAGGTTGCAGTAAGCTGAGATCGCGCCACTGCACTCCAGCCTATGCAATAGAGTAAGACTGTCTCAAAAAAATAAAAAATTATTTTTCAGGCTGGGCATGGTGGCTCCCAACTGTAACCCCAGTACTTTAGGAGGCCAAGAAGGGAGGATTGCTTGAGGCCAGGTGTTTGAGACTAGCCTGGGCAACATGGCAAAACACTCATCTCTACAAAAAAAATTTTTTTAATGTTTTTAAATTAGCTGGGTGTGGTGATGTGTCTGTAGTCCCAGCTACTCAGGAGACTGAGGCAGGAGGATCATTTGAGCCTAGAAATTTGAGGCTGCAGTGAGCCATAATTGTGCTACTGTACTCCAGCCCAGGCAACAGAGCAAGACCCTGTCTCAAAAAAAAAAAAAAAAAAGAAGAAGAAGAAAAAGAAAAAAAAGGTTTTCCAAATACTCAACAAAATTAAAAGTAGAAAATTAGAGACATGAAGGAAAATGGCTGATAGGCTGATGGAGCATGATAAGGAATATGGAAGGGCAGGACAGGGAAACTGTAAGAGGGGCAGCTATGGGAGTTATTTGGTGTTGGGTAGGACAGCCCTGGCTGGCTCCGTTTGCTTGAGGACTTCATTGTAGTATAGCAGGAAGCAGTAATTTCTTGATAGATCAGCTTCATTGTTATGGATGTCAAAGACTAAATTGGATTTAAGAAGACATGAGTCTGCAATAACTCAAATTTCTCTAATGTTGTTTAAAAGAAAAATGTTTGGATGCTTACATTTAGAAACTCTCATGCAATAGAATCTTTCTTTGAATGACTAGGGCTTTGCTATAATTATTTTTCAGTAGTATTCCTAATGTTGAAAAGAAAAGGTTTTTTATTTCTATACTGTGAGTAAAGATACTGAATTAAAGTTGCAATTTCATACATATCCTTTGTTTCTTTCCTTTGAAATTCAGAGAAAGGCAATATAATTTTGTATGTAAAGGATTTTTATTTCTTAATTTTAATTTTTAGTATTTTTATCTAAAGGAAAACCAAGATCCTGCTCTTTATTACTTTCCAATTGCCTTGAGAACTAAAATATTCTCACTTATTCTGTAGTTACAAAACAGTGTCTACTTGTCAGGCATCTTTAGATCAGTGTCTCAACTTGCTTCTACATTTAAAATGAACCCTCCTTATCAGTAAACAAGCAAATCAACATATAATGTCTTCTATTGGACACTGTTTTATGGAATGTGGGGACATGTAGAACATATTAGCTGTGGTTCCTGCCTTTTAATGATTTGTGAGGGAGGATGAGGTACTGTCTTTGATCATGTCCCATCATTTTAATTGCAACACGATGAGAACTCAGAACTGAGGTTTTCTTGACAGACTGGAATGTAAGGTTAACCTGACAAGTTGACATTTAATAAGGGCAATCATCAAGACATGCTCTAAGGCACTTTCAAAATCCAAACTGTACAAGGATGAAGATCTAGTTGACTTTAGAAGTAATATGATTTGTCAGTTGATGTGGTCCTAGCCTGGGAAATAGAAATAGAGACTTAATTGAGTGATTCTGCTCTAATGAGATCACCTTATCCACATATAATATCATTTGTGGATAGTGTTAAATCTTATTGGCAGACTACAGGAAGTGCATTGAACTCACCAAGACCATAGGTATACCAGAAACCATGTCACAGGATAATGTACAAAGAGACAGGAAATGTTTGACCCCAAAAACAAATAGCTAGGCACAATGAAATCATACTCAAGTACCTAAGGAGCTGTTATTTGGGAGGAAGGATGATTTTGTTTGCGGCAGAACCAGGGCCACTTGATGGCCCAGGTGATGGAGTAGCAGGGCATTTGTCTTTGGGTCCAGTGTATTGTAATAATGGCTTGGGTTGCCTTGAAAGATGCAGTAAGTTTCTTAAGATTGGAGGTATTTGGGGAAAGTATAGACTGTTACTTGTAAGATATTTTCTTCTTCTATATCTCATTTGTCTTTTTATTTTGAAAAATTTCTAACCTATGGGAAAGTTTCAAGAATAATACACACTTGTATGGCCTTCACTTACCTTTGTCAAATATTGACATTTTGCCACATCTGGTTTAGACTTTTACATATTATTTGATGTTATTTATTTACTTTTAATTTTTTGTTGAGCTATTTGAGAATAATTTGCAGATATAGTGATGCTTTACCCCTAAATACTTCAGATCTGGCTGGGTGTGGTGGCTCACGCCTGAAATCTCAGCACTTTGGGAGGCTGAAGCAGGTGGATCACTTGAGGTCAGGAGTTCGAGACCAGCCTACCCAACATGGCAAAACCTCATCTCTACTAAAAATACAAAAATTAGCCAGGCCAGGCATGATGGCATGTGCCTGTAGTCCCAACTACTCGGGAGGCTAAGGCACGAGAATAGCTTGAACCCAGGAGTTGGAGGTGCAGTGAGCTGAGATCACACCACTGCATTCCAGCCTGGGTGATAGAGTGAAACTGACTCAAGAAAAAGAAAAAAAGAGTTTTAGATCTTTTAAGAACAAAACAAGGATTATTTTCTTACATAATCACAATAATCAATTTCAGGAAATTAACATTAATATTACATAATATACATTTTGTATACAAATTTAGCCAGTTATCCAAATAATGTGCCTTGTAAATTTTTTCCTTCCATCTAGGATCTAATTCAGAATCCCATATTGTATTTAATCATCTCTTTAGTCTCTTTTTATCTGAAACAATTCTTCAGCCTTTGTTTTTGTTTTTCTTGATACTGCCATTTATTTTAATTTTAATTTTAATTAATTTATTTATTTTACAGACAGAGTCTTGCCCTGTTGCCCAGGCTGGAGTACAGTGGTGCAGTGGTGTGATCATAGCTCACTGTAGCTTTGACCACCTGGGCTCAAGCAGTCCTTCTGCCTCTGCCTCCCAAGGAGCTGGTACTACAAGTAGCAGGAATATTATGTAGGTGAAGTCGTATCCCATACTAGTGTATCACATTAGGGAGCACATAATGTCTGTTTTATTGGTGATGTGAGCTCTGATCACTTTGGTGGTGTACTGTAAGGCATCTTTTCCCTTTGTAATGATTAAATGTGTGGGAAGAAAAGTTGAGACAATGTCAATATCCTGTTTACCAATAAACTTCCAGTCAGTAGTTTCAGCATTCATTGATAATATTTGTTCTAATTATGTTCAGGAACAGAGCAGGACCCAGGATGCAAGACCCTGGGCATCCCGGAGGCCTTCTACCGTCCCCAGGCCTTCCAAAGAGACGGCGGCAGGACCGCACAGTCTACAACTGGAAACAGCAGGAAGTGCTAGAAAATCACTTTAAGAAGGAGCCATACCCAGGCTATGACACACGACAAAAGTTGGCGGAGATGCTCAACCTGGGGGAGTACCAAGTGCAGGTGTGGTTCAAGAATCGCCGGGCCAAACGCTCTCGGGAGCGGTGGTTCCAGCAGCAGCTCCAACAGTTCCAGCAGCATCCTCAGCAGCAGCAGCCCCAGCAGCAGCTCCAGCCCCAGCAACCCCAGCAGCCCCAGCAGCAGGTCCAGCCGCAGCAGCCTCAGCAGCCCCAGCAGCAGGTCCAGCCCCAGCAACCCCAGCAACCTCAGCAGCCCCAGCAGCAGGTCCAGCCCCAGCAGCAGGTCCAGCCCCAGCAACCCCAGCAGCTCCAGCAGCAGCAGCCCCAGCAGCAGTGGCCCTGGCAGCAGCAGCAGCCCCAGGCAGGAGGCCAGAGCCCGCAGAGCTCACACTGTGCCCCCTTTCCCTGAAGCCACGGCCTCTGCCCCCAGTCAGCCTGGCCCCTTGGGAATTCTCCCAGTGGTGGAACTCATGATCTTCACCTCTACCAGGCCTGAAGTATCTTTGGGTGCAGAGCCCAAGAGGGCGTTTGGCTGCCATGGGTCTAGTCCCTGGCCCAATCCCAGCCCCATTCCAGGCCCACTCAAAAGCCAAGGCCCAATCCCAGGTCCAGGCTCCATCCTAGTCCCTGGCCCAATTCCAAGTCAGGCTTACTCCCAGGCCCAGCCCCAGCTCCAATTTTAGGCCCAGGCCCAGGCCCAGGCCCAGGCTTAGTCCTAGCCCAATCCCAGGTCCTGGCCCAATCCCAAACTTAGGATCACTCCCAGACTCAGCCCTAGTCTCCTTGTTACCTCAGAGCCCTTATACCTCCAATTTCTTGTCAGACACAGTCATTCCCTGACTTCGCAGAGCTTCTCCCACCCCTAGACCAGTTCGAGGGATCCTTGGTCTCCACCACAGCATCTCAGTACCAAGATGGGAATGGCTCTACGGACAAAAAGACTCGGGCCCCAGGTGATTAATGAATTTATAGGGGGCCCGTGTCTGCAAAGTCCTGTGGATCCCAGTGGACCTGGAGTGGCTGGTTGGTCTACACCACTGGTGAATGCACCACCATTTACTCACCCTGCCACTGGTGGGCATTTGCTGTCTTCACTGTATGACCATCACGACTGGCTCTGCTATGAATGCACCTGCCTCTCGTTTGAGTTCAGCCGGAGCATTTTGCAGCTGGGATTGGAGTTGCTGCTCATGGAGGTGTTTGGCATTAGTGGATGCTGCTTGAGAGCTTTTTACAAAGCTCTTTACAGAGCTTTTCCCAGCACTTCTGATAGTCAGCATTCTCCCTGACACAGGATTGTGAGACTTTAATGTTTGTGGATCCAATGGCTTATGGCTTCCCTGATAACTGAGAGGTTGAGAAGTTCTCAGATGTTAATTGAACCTTAGAAATCTTCATAATGGGTCCATTTGTTTATCCATTTTTCTTCATTTATTTGAATGCATTTTTATATTCTCTTGATAATTAAAGTGCTACAAACACCCTCCAGAAATACTTGCCCTAATCATTTATTACTATGGTGATTGCAAAGTAATGATTTTCTATCACAAATGAACTATGCCTTCTAGCTTCTCTCTTGCATTTCAAGGGTACTCCTATTCACCCTACTCTGTGCATGTATATAAGCATCTGTCAGGGCAGAGGTAGATTTTATGACCTCTGAGATCCTTACTAACTTGATTCTGATTGAAGAGAAAGACAATTAGTTTAAAGTAATATTAAATTTTATAGGAAAAATATTTTTTGGATTTGTAATATTTGCTTTAAGAACATTTATTGAGATATATATGCAGAAAAGTCTACCTCATTCATGTATAGCTCACTGTTTGTATAGTCTCTGCAAACACAGGGCACATCTCTGTAAACAGCATCCACATCAACAAACAGAACATCACCAGTTCTCCAGCAGCCTCACCACCCCAAATGGACTATTTGCTTTTCATTTGGCATAATCAACAGTCTTCTTTCAGTATTCTGAATAAATACAGGACAGGAAATGTCCAGAAACATAATCTAAGAAAAATTTAGTATTTTCAACTTCAAATTCCTGTCTGTTTTCTTTCATTGATGAGCCTAGAAAACTTAGAAACATTTGGATATCTTTTAGTTTGCTTCCCTAAAGTCTGAACAAACATTAAGTATTTGATTATTCAATGAATATTTTGACCAACTACACATTGTGCCAGACACTGTCATAAATGCCTAGATTACACAGACAGATAAGAACACCACTGGTGAATGCACCACCATTTACTCACCCTGCCACTGGTGGGCATACTGGTACCTGACTTCAAGAATGACCAAGGGGATAAATCACAGCTCAGGGGGATACATGCAGTAGTGGAGGGACATACGAGCGGGATAGGCAATGTCACTGTTCCCAAAGAGCTCGCAGTTCAGTGGCCATAGAACCAGTGAGAGGAAAGATTGAAGATAGTGAATCCTAGCAACAGAAGACACCACTGACAGCCTCCATAGAGGCTTGGCCTTCTTCTGAGGTAGAGTGAGTGGCTGGGTGTGGGAAAAAAATGGGAGAAAAGATGATGGTCTATAGTAATAGTAATGTTAGTCATTTCTTAAGACAAAGCTGAACTAGTTTCAGCAATTTCTGTATTCAATAAATGTCTTCCCTGTAGGTTAAATGCAATGGTGTACATAATCTCAATATTAAATGCATAGTAATTACTATTAATAAATGCTCATCTGTTTCCCCAGTCACCTGGCTCCTTGATCTGCTTCTCTGTCCACAACTTTACTTTGGCCAGGACCACCTGAAAACCTTTATAGTTCCTCCTTTGCAACCTTGCACAGCACATTGTACATGCATGTTAAGTGGGATCACTAAGCCTTTTGATAAGCCAAAGCAGAATTCAAATCTAGCAGAAATGAGACCTTACTTACATATTCCAGTCTCACACAAATCCGATTACCAGTTGCTCTTTTCCTGCTAGTCTGATTTCAAAGGCAGCATAGTGATAAGAGCATGGACCTTGGAACTAGCCTGCTCAAGTTCAAATTCCAGCCGTTTCTGGCTATGTGACCTTGGCTAAGTATAAACTGTTGGTGTCTCAGTTCCTTTGTTTCTTGAAGAAAATCTGCAGCCAGATTAAATTTAAAGGGGTTCAATTGAGCAATGAACAATTCACCAACTGAGCAGCCCCCAGAATCACAGCAGATTCAGAGAGACTCCAGGGATGCCTCGTGGTCAGAACAAATTTATAGACAAAAAAGGACAGGAATTGGAAGTCAGATACAGAAACGGCGGGATTTGGTTACAGCTCAGCATTTGCCTTATTTGAAAACAGTCTGAACATTCAGTAGTCTATGAGTGGTTGAAGTATGGCCCCTGGGATTGGCCAACACTCTGCTATTATTACGGGTGCATACTATTAAGTTAGGTTTTCAATTTTGTCTATTAAGCTAGGCTACAGTTCATCCACAAGGACTCAAATATAGAAGTACAGAGTCCTTCTCGGGCCATATTTAATTTGCTTTAACAACTCCCCCCTTTTGGTCATTTTCTCAATTTTGAGAGGTTGACCAAAACCTCAGTCATTGATGTTACTATTACTGTTGTAAATGTACTTATATGGTTTTGAAACCTACTGGGAAGCAGAATCGTGTGTTTTGCAAGGAGAGAATAAGGACTGAGTACAGAATAACTTATGCTGGAACATTCTTTTTACAAGAGAAAAACAAAACCTGGTCTGTATTAGGATCTATGTGTTTTCTTAAAGCCTTGGCTTGATTATGTTGTATTTAGCATGAGTAACTCCATTTTAGTTTGTTGGTTTGTTGGGGGCTAGCACATGAGCTCAGTCCAAAATAATGGCTTTCCATAATTTTGTTTTCAAAAATTCCCCCTTTTTGGCCAGGTTCTCACTTAGGTGAGAGTGTGAACAAAACTTAGGGTCACTCAGTTGCCATCATTTTGGGTTTTGGGTCTCAGCACGTCATTCATAAGTTGCAGTGTCCTCATGGTCACCCATTTCTCTCAGCTCTTGTCATTCCAGTTGAAGAGAGACCATTTGATGTCCTAGAGATGTCTGGCAAGCATTTACAACCTCTGAGAGAATACAGCACACCATGGGGACTATTATGACTATTAGGATGATAATACTAAGAGTTTGGAGTATGCTCCTTACCCAGAGTCCCCATAAACCAAAATACCTAAAATTAAATAGATTAAAGAATGTGCTAGATAGTCTACTCGCTTGACTAGAGGGTCTCTTCATTAATCCCCTACAACTGAATTTTTACAATTTACATTTGTGTATTTCTCCATAGGCCACAAGTGTCAGCAGCTGCACAGGTACTTTTCTGTTTAGCCAATTCTATTACTTAGCATAACTTTGACAAGAGAATTTAAAGTCTGTTGTGTAATGACAGCCTTTAAAGTAGAATTTGCTGTAGAGCCTATTATGAGGGAGACATTTCTAATTATTGCCTCTTTTATTCTAAACTCTGGAAAAAGGACCTAACAAATGATGTCCTTCTTATAGAGTGAAGGCCTCCTGGCAATGTTCTCTTTAATCCATGATGTGGGTTAAGGGGAGTTTTGACTGATTATGAGGCAACATATATACCACTAAAGTTTCTCACTTACATTGGGCCTTCATCTTTTATCTATTGAAGTATAAGTTTATTCATGTATAAGGCTGGCTGTAAAATCTTTCACAAATAAAAGTATACCCTAGAAGTGCACAAAATAGACCCCATTTTCATTCCTGTTGTTAATAGAGGCATAAACAAGGAAAAAATACTCAAAGATAAAGAGTCTCATGATAGAAGAAATTTTGATCTGTGATCTTGGGAAAAGCCATTCACATCAAGGATGCCATCTTCTGGGGAGAAACTTTCCTGGTTAGCTCTACCCTAAGGGTTCCAATGGGTGTACAGTTCCAGGAGTGTGGAGGGACCCTTCTCAGTTGTGAGATTATAAACCCAAGATTCAAGGTTTATAATCTTGGATGGCAAGGACAGTCCCTCTCTGAGGTTGCCAGAAGATCCAACCCTTGGGTTCTAGATTGTGAAGGGATTGTCCTCAGTGAACCATAAGAAGCTTTCTCCACCAGGTGAAAACACACTGTAGCATAACAATCCACTGTTACATATGCCCTCTTGCATGGGAAAGCCCCTACACCACCAGATAACAAGCATTGAAAAATGACAATTGAATAAAATACCTTTATAAATGTTTACATGGCCCATCAGGTAGCCAAGTGTAACCAAAGCTTTGTCTTTCCAGGAAAATGGAACCAAACATTGGTTTTAAACTGTTTCCACCATTTATAAGTCACCACATCAATATATTCAACTTGGACCATTTTATCTTTTCCATGACAAGTCATGGAATGAAGAACCCCCAACAACAAAATCTTAAGGTTCTTAAGTCCTGCTTCTTTGTGAATCCATGCTTAATATTGGACTTACGTCCTCTTGAATACCAGTTGTTTCTCCAATTCAGGTGCATAGCATTGATAACTAATGGATTATCATAGGTCATTTGACTTAGACCATGGAGTTCATTCAAATTTTATATTTAAACAACCTTAGTATTGGCTGATTTAGCATGATAATCTAGAACTTGATTTTGAAAGGCTTGCTAAATACCAAAGGTTTAAAACATTGGATATTACAAAATAGAATCTTAAGTTATCATAAGTCATTCATTTAGCCAAAATAACTCAAAAAAACTTTTAAAGGAAAAAACGTTAGTCTGATAGAGAGGAGACTCAGCTTTTCAAACAAGATCCAGTGAAGACAGCATGAGGCCAACTGACTCTGTCTCCTTTCTTTCCTTCCCTCTGCTATTTCTTTTGTACTTTATTTAAAAGGTAAACAAAACCTTTATCTTTTAATATTACATAAAAATCCTTTTTAAAAGAGAAAACCAAATTTTATGTTTCCATTTGTGTATTTTTAATGTTAAAGCTAGCTTTTAATAATATTTTACAAATCTATTGTTTTAATTAGTTTGACCATAAGGTAAGATTTTTATAAACATTTTGTAACCCTTTACAAAGTTTTTCTCAGAGCAGAACAATGTTCTAAGAAAACTCTGTTGTGATTTTATTCCAATGTCCAATTCATGGAAAAAACTGAGCAATGCCATTTTACCTTTAGCCAATATGTTTACGCATAGAATCTCTTACAATTTAATTTTTTCGTTTTCTTTTTCGAGATGGAGTCTCGCTCTGTCGCCAGGCTGGAGTGCAGTGGCACGATCTCGGCTCACTGCAACCTCCACCCCCCGGGTTCAAGCAATTCTCCTGCCTCAGCCTCCCAAGTAGCTGGGACGACAGGTACATGCCACCACATCCAGCTAATTTTTTTTTGTATTTTTAGTAAAGACGGGATTTTACCATGTTGGCCAGGATGGTCTCAATCTCCTGACCTCCTGATCCTCCTGACTTGGCCTCCCAAAGTGCTGGGATTACAGGAGTGAGCCACCGTGCCCAGCCTCTTACAATTAATTTTTATAAACCTTCCACAACTTATTCAAACTTATTTAATTTAAAACACTCCTTTAGGCCAGGTGCGGTGGCTCACGCCTGTAATCCCAGCACTTTGGGAGGCCAAGGCAGGCGGATCACGAGGTCAGGAGATCGAGACCATCCTGGCTAACACAGTGAAACCCCGTCTCTACTAGAAAAGAGACAAAAACAAATTAGCCGGGTGTGGTGGTGGGCGCCTGTAGTCCCAGCTACTCGGGAGGCTGAGGCAAGAGAATGGCGTGAACCCGGGAGGCGGAGCTTGCAGTGAGCCGAGATATCGTGCCACTGCGCTCCAGCCTGGGCAACAGAGCGAGACTCCGTCTCAAAAAAAAAAAACAAAAAAAAGACACTCCTTTAACCCTCTAAGCTAGGCAAAAATTTACATTACCATACTTTCTTACAATCTCTTACAAAAAAACATTTCATTCTCTTTACATGTCTTGCATGTAAACCTATTTTTTCGGTAGTCTCAATTACATATTACAATGTTAACTCTTATGACTTTTACTTTTGGTGAAAACCTTGGTAAGTAAGGGATTTTAATTATGTACGAGGTGTGGAGCCTAGGACCCAGACAGAAATGCAGATAAGGTCTGACCCTTTCCAGTGTCTAACTCCTCTTGTCCCAGGCCTTGCCTAGCTATAAAGCAGGCAGGCTGTACATTTGAGTCATAGTAGCATTTTATGAATCATTTAGGAGGCTTAATCACCTTTAAATTGTATAACATTTCTGGCATAAATTCCTTTTCATAAATTCTTTCATGACTTACACAGATCATGTATGTCATGTTTAGATTTTCTGACTTGCCCTGAACATCCCTCTTTTTAAATATCTAGTCATTTTACTTTAGGAAAAGAATGTACCATACAGCATCCTTTCTTATATAAAATCTCTTTTCTTTATAACCTTCTTTGCAGAGCTAGGGGGCATGGCTAATTCCATATATCCCCAGGCCTTATTTAAAATTTAATGTCTCAAAAATAAATTGAACAATTTTTAAGAGTCAAAGCAGTTTATTGACCTTAAAGCGTTTAGTAAACCTAATATCTGACCTCCATCATTTAGATAAAATATCTTTATTTTATCAATGATCTTTAAAACTGTTTTTATTTCCCAAAGACTACTAAAGTTACATGAACTAAAAGGCATTATAGTTTTTATTTTGCTTTCAAAATATTTGATTTGAGGACTTATTTTTGTTTTAAGCCAATTAATTAGAGCTCTTTTAGATAAACATTACACACAACACATATTTAATTAGACAGAAGAAGAGTACTACAGAAGTTGTAAGGTTTTTCATTTGCCAGTTTTTAAGTTTCTTAATTGGTTATTGGCTTTGTGGTGGAGTCCTTGAAAGAACAGGGCCAGGAAATGGGTCTCTGGTGCCTCCTGTTTTTCCCAAGGAGTCCAGGCTGTTAGAGCTTGAATATCTACTTTTAATTAAGCTGACTTTTAACCATTTTTCTTTGTTATTATTCTTTAATAAAGTCCTTTTAAAATTTCTTATTACCCAATTCAGCCAGGCCAAATGGCTGATATTTCTGGCTTTTGAACATTACCAAAGGTAACCTCCCAGGTGGTACTCAGAGAAAGAAAAATGTAAGATAGTCCATGGAGAAGAGGCTAGACAAGGTCATGCGGATATTAAACCAGAAAGGACTTGCTTCTAAGTAGGAAATTGAACCTGGACTGCCGGCATGAAAGGGCAAAGCCTAAGTTACTGAGCTACGGCACAGGGCAGTCTTCACTGTACTTTTTAGAAGGAATCCAGAGTACTTAATTTTGAACTTGCAAAGGCTTTTAACTACTCAAGATAGTTTTTAGAGATAACTATGACATAAACCCAAAAATTCCCGTTCCTTGGAAAGCGGAGACCAAGAGAAAGTGTCTCAACCTGGTTACAAGGTCAAGCTCCCACTGACAGAAAACAAGATGGAGATCCCATCCAGCTTTTCTGTTTGTTTCAGGGACCTGTAGGAAAGTTTTTTATTGACCAGCTTGCAGGGCCATCTTGAGCAGCGAGCTTATGGAGTCCTAAGCCCGTATTTTATCCTAAGGTACTCTTCGACATAGAAAAACAAATTCATAGCACAAATGCATCAGTTTAAGACTAGCCTCAGAATTATTTTTCGCATTAATCAAAACAATACAGAAGAGAAATACAGCAATTTTTACTGTTTCTGTAAGATTTTGCCATTTCTGT
Source organism: Colobus angolensis palliatus (assembly GCF_000951035.1). NCBI lineage: Eukaryota > Metazoa > Chordata > Mammalia > Primates > Cercopithecidae > Colobus > Colobus angolensis. Next base: position 2,251,215 of record NW_012116377.1, read on the forward strand.
AAGACTTCACAACCGTTTGCCAGAGAGAGAGAAGCCAGAAATCTGACTGGTAATAAATTCTTACCCTTTTGCCAGCATGCCAGGCTTCTGGATTCTCCTTCCCTGAGCAGCCCCAGTGACCCAGCTTGCACCAAGCAGCATCATAAAGGAAAATTACCTTTTTTCATCTGGCCAGAGCAAAATATGTGTGACAAAACATAGACATTAGCCACTCTGCTTAGCGCCCAATATCAAACTGGCAAGGCTCAAACTTGCCCCTGGTTGGGCCCCATCATGGTTAATCCAACCTCTGACCAGAAGTTTCAACATGTGGTCTCTGGGCAAGATGGTCGCCCTGAATAATAGACAAGACAAGAAAGGCAAAGGAAAGAGAACAGCATTGCCTGTGGCAGGGTGGGGAAGGCAAAATGATCAGGGAGACCAGAGAAAGACCCACCCATTGCAGCAACACTGAAGAGTTCAGGCAGCTGCTGCTTGGTAGCAAAGGGATCTTTTCCAGCAGTCCCATCCGCTCTCAAGTTTCCCCTTTTGAAGGAGGAAAAAGCTCCCCATGTCCCACCACTCTGTGCCTAATTTCGTCACCCATAGTCATCAGCAAAGAGTGCAAGGCAGATTATTCCAAAGAGAAGAGCAATTGGCATCCCGTAGTGCCAAATCCATTCTTAGCCAAAAGGGACTTTACCGAGAGCCCTCTTTTTTTTTTTTTTTTTTGAGACGGAGTCTCGCTCTGTCGCCCAGGCTGGAGTGCAGTGGCCGGATCTCAGCTCACTGCAAGCTCTGCCTCCTGGGTTTACGCCATTCTCCTGCCTCAGCCTCCCAAGTAGCTGGGACTACAGACGCCCACCACCACGCCCGGCTAGTTTTTTGTATTTTTTAGTAGAGACGGGGTTTCACTGTGTTAGCCAGGATGGTCTCGATCTCCTGACCTCGTGATCCGCCCGTCTCGGCCTCCCAAAGTGCTGGGATTACAGAGCCCTCATTTTTAAATGTACTTCAATGTATTGTTGTTCATTCCGAACGTTCCACTGTAAGTTATCTTTAGTAAGATTTTGCCATTGCTGTAAAACTTCACTGCTTCCCAGGACTAATGTATAAGCCAGAAGGAACAGTTTTCCAGAAATTAAGGATACCATTTTTACCAAAAATATTGGCTTTGCTCTCAGGTTCTCTTGATTAATTTAGCCAATGAATTTTTTTTCCTACCTAAGCATACCAGAAAAATGAAACAAAGGGGTAGAACACAAAAATCTCAGTGAATTTTCAAAAGCCAAATTTTATAACCCCTACAATATATCTGGTTACTACCAGTTCCTTTTTGACCCAGTCAGAGGTAAGAGGCCTCTAACTGGATCCACGCCAGTTAATTCCCAGGTCAAATCTGTTCCTGAACCCAGTTCAGTTTCTGTTGCAACTCCAAACCCAGTTTGGATCAGAAATTTGCTCGAAGAAACTCAGAGAGCTCAAAACGCAAAGCCGTGGAGCTCTGAAATCCGAGAGGGAGCCTACCCACGGTCCCCAGCCACTCTGAGAGAGATCAATGGACACAAGCAGGTCCTGCAGCTACCTTGCGTGTTCATTCAGTGCTCCTGGGAGTTGCTGGAACCTCTGCTTCAGATCCTGCTTCTGACACCAGCTGATAAAAGAAAATCTTCAGCCGAATTAAAGGAGTTTAACTGAGCAATGAGCAATTCATGAATTGGGCAGCCCCCAGAATCACAGCAGATTCAGAGAGACTCCAGGGATGCCTCATGGCCAGAAGAAATTTATAGGCAAAAAAGGACAGGAATCAGAAGTGATATACAGAAACAGCGAGGTTGGTTACAGCTTAGAGTTTGCCTTATTTGAGTGCAGTTTGAGCATTCAGCAGTCTATGAGTGGTTGAAGTATGGCCGCTGGGATTGGCCAGCACTCTGCTATTGTTACAAGTGCATATTATTAAGTTAGGTTTTCAATTTTGTCTGACTATTAAGCTAGGTTACTGTTCATCCGTAAGGACTCAAATATAGAAGTACAGAGTCCTACTCAGGCCATATTTAGTCTGCTTTAACAATCTGTAAAAATCAGTATAATAAAAAACCTTGTAACTACTTCAGGTTCGAGAGCAGCCTAGATAACACAGACCTCAACTCTACAAAAACTAAAATTATTAACCAGGCAAGGTGGTGCACACCTGAAGTCCCAGCTACTTGGGAGGCTGAAGTGGGAGGATTGCTTGAACCCAGGTGATCCAGGCTGCAGTGAGCTATGATCACACCATGGCACTCCAGCCTGGGCAATAGAGCAAGACCGTATCAATCAATCAGTCGATTCTTATGTGGCAATTTATAAGTAAATTGGCATAAATATGCATGTATTTATATGGCATGTACATCTTCTTATCAATGCTATTTTTTATTACTTTTACATTCTAAGGTTCTGGAAGGTATGAACTCCACTTACCTACCTTTCCAAGGCAGATATGTAATAGTATTTCAGTATGTAAAAGTAATCCATAATTGGTTGTGATGAGTGTTGTGGTGAATAAAATACTTAAAGACCTATGAATTAAAAACTTAAATTCATTCAAATCTGAAATAAATTGAACTCTGCAATCTGAAATGTAAGGACATGAGAATAATAATAAAGTATAACTGTATTTTAATTATAATCCAAAACTTTTTTTATCATGATCACTGTATTTTTATACAAGTTTTTAATGAATTTGTAATCAGAACCTAACTAGCAATGGAGTAATATGTCCTTTTCTTTTGCAGCTATAGAAAGAACTCAACAAAGAAAACTTGAAGAATGACTTTTAGCAGCAGCAATAGAAGACAAAACAACAGAACTCACAGCCCTGGTAAAACCAACAAACAAAAAAAAAACCCAAAGACAAAAAGCATTATTTCTTTATATTTCAGGGAAAGTTTTACTTACTATTAAATTTATAATTTAGTTGAATTGTGGGACCAAAAATCTCCAGAAATCATATAATAGAACGAAAGTTCTTAAATAACTAAACACACATACACACGCACAGACACACACGCACACACACTCTTAGTATGGTAATAGTTGAAGCAGGACGTGTTTTAAGTGGTGTTTTTTTTTTTCTGAATTTCTGATTTACACCTGCCCAAGTCCCCTGAAAACCTGACGGATAAGAATCTGAATTTTCATGGTAAATAGTTAACACAAGGATAACTTAATTTTTTTTGAGATTAAGCCAGTTGAAAATTGAGACATAATATATAGAACCCTATAAAGGAATTAAGTTTTTCTAGCTTTGATCAGCAGGAATTTCTGAGAGGAATGCTATACTTTTAGAAGATAACATGCAAAGAGGGGACAGAATTTGGGAACATTTATACCACATTAGACTCAAAGCATTACCCACTGTTTTTCCCTTTAGAAGATCTACCTTCCAGTTTCCATTCCTGTACGGTCTCATTAAACATGAAACCCTAAATTTCTTCTGAATTCATGACTGAAGCACTACTATTTGCTTTGAATTTATTTCAGCTCATTCGAAAAGGCCTCTTTGGGTAAACTGTTGTGAAATCTTAATGTCTGGGGTGAGTAGGATGGCAGTGGCACAGTGCATGGTGCATGCTGTCAGGGAAGTATGGGACCTGGACACAGGCCTGTGATGTATCTCAGAGCATCTGAGAACAAGCATTGAGAGTGGCAAGATTGACTGATTTAGTGAGCAAGAAAGCACTAACAGCCACAATGCCTAGGAGCCTGGCTGTTCTTCAGGCTCTACCTTCCCGTGGATTATGAGAGAAAGTCTATCTTTGACATATAACTCTGCGTTGCATTTCTTTCTTTCTTTCTTTTTTTTTCTTTTTTGAGACAGAGTCTGTCCCTGCCACCTAGGCTGGAGTGCAGTGGTGTGATCTCTGCTCACTGTAACGTTTGCCTCCCAGGTTCAAGTGATTCTCATGCCTCAGCCTCCCAGGTAACTGGGACTATAGGCATGCACCACCACACCCGGCTAAGTTTTGTATTTTTAGTATAGACGGGATTTTTCCATGTTGGCCAGGCTGGTCTCGAACTCCTCAAGCAATCCTCACCTCTGCCTTCCAAAGTGCTGGGATTACAGGCGTGGGCCACCACGCCTGGCCACATTTCTTTAATTGTTAGCTCAACAGGCTCAATCCTCCTGATGTTAACTGTTTGGATCAGCTGGGAAATACACCCTTGCTTTGTGCAGCTTTGCAGCCCATAAACAATGTGCCTTAGAATTTCTAAAAAGTGGAGCAGACCCTAATCTGAAGAACATGCTGGTGAAAGCCATTGTTGGTCATTTTGAAGCTATAAAATAAAGTTAATGCTGTATAAAATTATTTTGTTTTAAGATCCTGCCTTTGTTAAACTGTAAGGTTATTTAATTTTGTAGCAAAGGCATTCACACAAAAGATAAACTGATGAGCAAGTTAGATCCTACCCTCAAAGGAACAGTAAGTTCAGTTAATTTTTATTTGCTGTAGCTATGTTCTATAAAGTTGCCACTAACCCTGAATTAGGGAACACTGAGCCACTGCTCCTAGGGGAAAGACAGGGTTAGGTTCCTGCAAGCCTCGGGTCACAACATTTTCATGAAATGATCATTATGCAACCTTGTTTTGTTGATGTTTCTATATAGAAATACCTTATTTAATATATATTGTTGATTCATTAATGTTGAACTCATAGCCTACAGCATCATAGCTCATGCCTGAGTGAAGTTTCTCTCACATGTATTTTCTCCATAAGGTACATCACAGCCTTCTTGCACTTAGGTACACTAGACAGCACTTCTGTACTATGATTGGGGCCATTTTAAACAGCAGAATCATCAACAAAAAGCACAAAATATGGAAAATGTGACACTAGCTAGGCTGTGACACTTGACAGTATGATTGCTTATAGAGTGGAACAAGAAGGCTGGGCATCACCTCATTCTACCTCAACTGGAAAAGTGAGCACTGGGCAACTCACATTTTTCACCACTTGGCATGTTCATGAATGACTGAGAAATGGCAATGAACATTGATTTTGGGATTACAAATAAATTTTAGCAATAGGCATATTTGCAAACATGGAATATGTAAATAATGAAGATCATTATTTATATGCATTTCATGACCATATGAAAGACCATCAGAAATCAGAAAAGCTGTAAATGGCGTCTTGGGCATTATAAAAGGAGCATTAGGGCCTTCTACATAACTTTTTAGGATGCTTCCTGCTGCCTACCACCAGCCTGGATTAGGACTTGTCAGGGGTCCCACCTCCGTCAGAGCCTGAATCACACTTTGTGGTATTTGTTGGTTTATGCTGCTGTCTCTAGTGAGACTGAATTCCTAAGAGCAGGGCTCAGACGTAACTGTGTACTTTGCCCAGCACCTACAGTAATGTGTAGCACATAGCACCAGGGAGTTTGTTGAAGGTTTGGAGTCATTAGTAATAGTTTCATGAAGGCATAGGTATGCGATATAGAGCCTAAAGTCCTAGTATGATTTTTAAAATGTTTTTATCTCTAAATTTTTCACTTTATATATCTAAATTTTTACTTTATACCTCTATATGCTTTTTTCTTTTTTATGTAAACACAATACCATTATTATATAGTAAGATTTTGGTGAGTAGGAGTTTGGGAAAGGGCATTCTAAGCAGAGGAAAGATGATCAAAGAAGGGATTCAGGTGAGAGATGTGGGTCCCGTGGAGGTGAAATCCTCAGTTTGGTGCATCCAAAGGTACATAAAGGGGAGCAGTCCTAGGTCGTCCTCAAATGCAGCTTAGACTCATGCAGTGGAAAGCCACGGAATGCCAGGCAGCTTTACTCCTCAATTTAAAAGGTTGCAGGAACCCTGAAGGAAACCTAAGTGAGCAGCAGAGGGATGAGGTGCTTTAGAAAGGTTAATATGGTTAACAGGGTAGGTTATGAAAAGCCCACCATGTAGGCAGGGACCAGTAGAACCATTGAAGTGGTCTGCGGTGAGGCCAGGCTCAGTGGCTCTGGGATTATGCCTGTAATCCCAGCACTTTGGGAGGCCGAGGCAGGTAGATCACTTGAGCCCAGGAGTTTGAGGCCAGCCTGGGTAATGTGGCAAAAGCCCATTTCCATAGAAAATACAAAAACCAGCCAGGCATGGTGGTGCACATCTGTGGTCCTAGCTTCTTGGGAGGCTGGGGGGAGAGGATCGCTTGAGCTCAGCAGGTGGAAGTTGTAGTGCGCTGAGACAGCACCACCACACCACTGACAGAGTGAGACCTTGTCTCCCCCAAAAAAAAGAAAGAAAGAAAGAAAAAAGGAAATGACCTTAGGTGAGAAGCAATTAGGACCTGAACTTTTTTTTTCAAGGAGCAAGATGCAGTTATTTCTTAATAATATAGTAAAACAAAAATTCTTCTTGCAGAGATCATGTTCAATACCAAAAAGTCTCAAAATAAAAGGATTCCTCTTTGTCAGCAAGCTTGGCATAGCGAGGTGACATTGAAGCACTATTATAGACCTGCGTAACCGATCAGCTTTGAGGAAAATGGTTTTGCCATCGCTAGAGTTTAAGGTAAAAACCACATCCAATTTAAAATGTATAATGTGTTGTTATAGGAACTGTCAAATCAGGTGTCCTATGTGTAGTAACAGTTTAGGAAAATGAGCTAACTGCAGTAAGATTTAGAAGATGCTTTCCTTGGTGAGTTTGAGTTTTGAAGTATAAACACATTGTTTATACAAAGATATTTTGGGAACAGAGGTGAATATCAAGTATATGCTATAGTCATAAATCATTAGCTTTCATCACAAGGCAGGCCAATATACATATGTTTAATTTATATATTTAATTAATACATATTATCTAAAATTAAAGTTAACTGGAAAGTTTTATCCATGGACAACTTAGTGACTTGATTTGTATTACATAAGGCTAGCAGGACATAGTGGTTTGTTTTTTTGTTTGTTTGTTTGTTTGTTTGTTTTGAGACAATGTCTCACTTCATCACCCAGGCTGGAGTGCAGTGGTGTGATCTTGGCTCACTGCAACCTCCACCTCCTACGTTCAAGGGATTCTCCTGCCTCAACCTCCTGAGTAGCTGGGATTACAGGTGCCTGCCATCATGCCTGGCTAATTTTTATATTTTTAGTAGAGATGGGGTTTCATCATGTTGGCCATGCTGGTCTTGAACTCCTGACCTCAGGTGATCCGCCCGCCTTGGCCTCCCAAAGTGCTGGGATTGCAGGCATGAACCACTGTGCCTGGCTCTTTTTTTCTTTTAATTTTTTCAGACAGGGTCTCTCCCTGCTGCCCAGGTTGGAGTGCAGTGGCACAATCATAGCTCACTGCAGCCTTTAACTCCTGAGCTCAAGCCTTCTCCCCACTTCAGCCTCCTGAGCAGCTAGGACTGTAGGTGCCCACCACCATGGCCAGCTAGGACCTGAGCTTTATTGTCATCAGTAGGAGTAGAAAGAAGAAAGTCAATTGATTAAGAATCCCCTGCTTCTCCTTTTTGACTGGCTTTTATACTCTAGATTCTCACCATCTAACAGAAATATAATGGGAGTCACATACATAATTTTAAGTTTCTAATAGCCACATTAAAAAAGCAAAAGGCAACAGGTGAAATTAATTTGTAAAATGTATTTTATTTAAAGCCATATATCCAAAATACCATTTGAACATATAATCAGGAAAAATAGTGATGGGCAGAAGGGGGATAGCCACAGGGGACAAACCTTAAGGCATTATAAGTGACCTTATTTCTGCTTTTCTGAGCTAAGAATGGTGCTGATGGTAAAGTTTGAGACTTTTGTCACACACAAATGTGTGAAAATTAAAAGAGATGTGGAAGGAGAAAAAAAAAAGAAAGAAAGGAAGGAAGGAAGGAAGGAAGGAAGGAAGGAAAGGAGAGAGAGAGAGAGAGTAAGAAAGAAAGAAAGAAGAAAGAAAGGAAGGAAGGAAGGAAGGAAGGAAGAAAGAAAGAAGGAAGAAAGAAAATGTACCTGCCTCTTAATTTTACTGGATTCTCTCCAGGATAACAACAATCTGGGTGGCCAGATGTAGTGGCTTAAGCCTGTAATCCCAGCACTTCGGGAGGCCGAGGCGGGCGGATCACCTGAGGTCAGGAATTTGCAACCAGCCTGGCCAGCATGGTGAAACCCCGTCTCTACTAAAAATACAAAAATTAGCTGGGCATGGTGGTGTGTGCCTATAATCCCAGCTACTTGGGAGGCCGAGGCAGGAGAATGGCGTGAACCCGGGAGGCGGAGCTTGCAGTGAGCCGAGATCATGACACTGCACTCCAGCCTGGGCCACAGCCTGGGCCACCCCATCTCAAACCAACCAACCAACCAACCAATCTGGGAAGCGCTGTGCTCAAAACTTGCTCTAAGCTCCCTTGTTACATCGCGTGGAGGGATTGGAAGGGTCGAAGTCATGTAGACAATACAAATTCTCTAATCTCAATCCCAAAATCAAATTAGTCCAACGCCACTTCACACTTTGTAATGTCTCCGCTCTGGAGTGAGAGGTTCCTGCCACCTCCCGCGAGTTCAAAGGGACTCTGCGTGTCCTCTCCCCGCAGTGTGTGAGGCACCCTCATCCCTGCGGCTGCTCTCACGGGGAGCACGTGGCTTCCAGGTGGTACTGGTTGTGTATCCCATGACTTCCATTCTCTCAGTTCGGTTTCCAGATTTCTCTCAGATTAAATAAAATGTAAAATACCTCTTATGGCCATGGGGGAAGGGAGGAAATCCCTTTGGAGCCTATTTTTCTCCACTTTCCAGGAATCCCGAAAGTGGCCCTAACGTGATATAAATGTGCAGCCCTGCTTATTGGCGGTCCAGACCCTTCAGGAGATAGGGAACACACGCGGAGGGGCGGGAAGCTTTGCATTCAGAGGCTGAGGTACTGAGAACCCCAATCCCTGAGACTTCCAGGGCAACAAAGAAGTACATCATGATGGACCGGTGTGGAGTGAACAAAAGGTTCTCTGGCAGTGCAGGAACCCCCAGGCTTCAACTGTGATTATACTGCAAAAGCAAAAATGTTATACAACTTGATCTTGAACAACTCTCAATTAAAAAAAAAAATCATTAGGGAGAAAGCAAGAAGGGGGCCAAAAATTCTCCCCATTCAAGGAGGTTGAAAGAGGAAAAAGTAAAATGCTGAGGCAAATACATTAATATGTACCTTTCTAGGCAAAATACAGACCACCGAGGTTACTGGCTTAATAAAAAGTGCCATAAGCCATCAGTTGTCTGTAAGTAATATGAGCTGACCCAGTCCACGGCATGTGGGGTCTACTGCCCAGGTCAGCCCTCGCCGCCCCTCATCAGAAATTTGGAGTACTTGATCTGCGGCTGCCAGTCACACAGGCTGAGCAGCAGGTGGAGGGGCATAAAGGGTGGTAACCACACATGCCAAGCAACAAAGTTTGTCTCCTGCAGAGGGCAGCGGAGAGGCCCCATCTAGCAGACACAGCAGCCCGCTAAGTTCAGCTCTTCTTCAAGCAGTGATCTATCAGCAAGTAAGAAAGTCATCAAGTCTCCTAGTTATGCCTGTGTCCCCAGGTTTGAAAAGAAATTTTCTTTATCACTTTCTACAATTAACCAAGACCATTCTAAAGGTGTGCATTGGACGTGAAAAAAATCATTATTGGTTTTTACTTTTTTTATTCTTCTTGCATTGTAGCATTTTTTTAAAACATACAAAATATACAGAATAACTTAGTGAATCTCTATGTGTTCATTACCAAGCCTCAGCAATTATAAACTTTCTGCCATTCCTTTTTTTTAGCTTTATTGAGGTATAATTGACAAAAATTGTATATATGTAAGGTATACAACATGATTTGATATACATTTACTTTGTGAAACGATGACCACAATTGAGCCAATTAAAACATCCCTCACCTCAGGTAGTTATCTTTTCCTTGATGTAGAAAGAACCCTTAAGATCTACTCTTGTAGCAAATTTCCAGCACACAATACATTATTTACTATTGTTACCATGCTGTACACAAGGGCCCCAGAACCTGCTCATCTTATAGCTGAACATTTGTACCCTTTGACTAACATCTCCCCAATTCCTCCATCCCTCAGTTCCTGGGAACCACCATTCTACTCTCTGCTTCTATGAATCTGACTTTTGTAGATTCCACATATAAGTGAGATCATGCAGTATTTGTCTTTGTGTTTCTGGCTTATTTCACTTAGCATAATGCCCTCCAGGTTCATCCATGTTGCTGCAAATGGCAGAATTTCCTTTATTTTTTATGGCTGAATGGCATTCTGCTGTGTATATACAGGATACCACAGTTTCTTTATCCATTCATCTGCTGATGGACATCTAGGATGATTCCATATCTTGGCTATTGTGAATAATGCTGCAGTAAATATGGGGGTGCAGATATATACTGAAGATATGGATTTTCTTTAGATATATATCCAAAACTGGGATTGCTGGATCATATGGTAGTTCTAGGATTAACTTTGTGAGGAACTTCCATACTGTTTTCCAGAATGGCTGTACTAATTTACATTCTCACCAACAGGGTACAAGGGTTTCCATTTCTCCACATCTTCACCAGCACTTGTTAGCTTTTGTCTTTTTGATGTCTCATGTGATTTTGATTTGCCTTTCCCCAATATTAGTGATGTTGAGCACCTTTTCATATTCCTGTTGGCCATTTGTGTGCCTTCTCTGGAAAAATGTCTGTTCAGGTCCTTTGCCCATTTTTAAGTCAGGTTATTTGTTTTTTTTTCAATTGGGCTATATGAGTTCCTTATGTATTAATTGTCCATTCTTTTATCATCTATCTCTCCACCCACTCGCTATAATCCGTTTGTTAATCATCCTCATTCTCCTCCTCCTCATTGTTTTATAATTCAGTGTAGAATCAAAATCTACTTATATTTAAATATACAAACCTTAGCCATACAATTTTGATAATTGAATCACTTGTGCAATTCACATGCCTATCACAATATAAAACATTTCCATTGACTCAGGAAGTTCACTCATATCCCTTGCCAGTCAAGTCCTCCCCTTCTAGAAGTACCACCATTATGATTATTTTCTCCTTAGATTATTTTTTAGTTTTCTAGGACATAGAACTAAAATATGGCACTATTTACTCTTTTGTGTCTAATAATGTCTGAGAAATTAATCCAACTTACCATGTGTTTGAGTGTTATTTTTGCTTTTATTTTTTAATAGTGTTCGACTGAATTAAAATACCACAATTTGCTCATTCACTTGCTTCTTAGCATGAAGAACATTTGGGTTCTTTCCAATTTTTGGCTATCATGAATGCTGCTTTAAAAATTCATGCACAAGTCTTTTTTTATGGTGATGTTTTCAGTTCACTTGGATAAATATATTAGTGTGCAATTTAATAAAAAGGTAAGTGTAAGGCTGGGTGTGGTGGCTCACACGTGTAATCCTAGCACTTTGGGAGGCCGAGGAGGGCAGATCACTTGAGGCCAGGAATTCAAGACCAGCCTGGCCAACATGGTGAAACCCTGTCTCCACTGAAAATACAAAAATTAGCTGGGCATGGTGGTGTGCGACCGTAATCCCAGCTACTCACGAGGTGGAGGTTGCAGTGAGCCAAGATCGTGCCATTGCACTCTAGCCTGGACAAGAGCAAAACTCTGTTTCAAAAATAAATAAATAAAATAAAAATAAAAATAGAAAATGTTTTTTTAAAATACAAAAATCAGCTGGGTGTGGTGGTGCACACCTGTAGTCTCAGCTACTTGGGAGGCTGAGGCATGAGAATTGCTTGAACCCAAGAGGCAGAGGTTGCAATGAGCTGAGATTGGGCCACTGCACTCCAGCCTGAGTGACAGAGCGAGACCCTGTCTAAATTAAAAAAAAAAAAAAAGGGGGCAAGTGTATATTTGACTCAATTAAACTGCTAAAACTTTTCCCAGAGTCATTGTATCATTTTACATTCCCACCAGCAATGTGTGAGATGATGGTTGACTCACATTCTTGCCAATATTTTTGTTGTTTCAGCCTTTTTCATCTTAGGTATTCTAGTGATTCTGTAATGGAATCTCGCTGGCATATTTATTGCGTTTCTCTAAGGACTTTTGGTAGTGAGCAATTTTTCATTTATTGGCTACCTATTTGCCTTGTTTTGTAAAGTCTCTGTTTAGGTCTTTTTATACTTGAGTTTAAGGGGTTCTTTGTATAGTGTAGATACAAGTCTAAAGCGAATAAGTGCTTTCTGAATATTTTCTCAGCATATGGCTCTTATTAAATATTTTAAATTGTGACTTTTGATGAATGTGATTTTTATGAAACTTAATTTATCATTTTTTGTTATGGCTATTGCTTTTTGTGTCTTTAGAAATCTCTGCCTATTTAAATTGTAAAGATAGTATCCTATTTTTTCTGCTAAAATCTTTATATTCTTAGCTTCTGTAGGTAAATTTATTATCTGTCTTGAGTTAAACTTTGTGTATACTGTGAGGTTCTAATCAAGATTCATTTTTCTCATGTGGATATCCAGTTATTTCAACATCATTTGTTGAAAAACTTTCCTTTTCATGGGATTGGTTTGTACCTTTGTCAGAAATCGGTTGGCCATATACATAGAAGGTATATTTCTTTGGTAACTATTTGATTCTGTTGATATATGTATCTGTCCTTCTGACAATACCACACTGTTCCAATTAGAGTCTCTGTGCAATAAGACTGGAAGTGAAATAGTATAAGTCCTCCAGTTTCATTCTTTTTCAGGATTGTTTTAGATAATGAAATCTTTGCCTTCCCAATACATTTTACATTAAGTTTATCAAGTTCTATAGAAAATGCTGCTAAGATTATGATTGGGTTTGCAATGAATGTTTAAACTGATATGTTTCTGAGAGTTGAAATCTCAGAAACTGTGACTCCCTATACTGAACAGAGGATATCTATTTACTTAGGGCTTTTAAAGTACCTCCCAGAAGAACTGGTACAGATCCTACTGAAATTATTCCAAAAAATCAAGGAGAAGGGACTCCTTCACTCATTCTACAAAGTCAGCATCATCCTGATATCAAAATCTAGCAGAGACAGAAAGAAAAAAGAAAACTTCAGGCCAATTTCCCTGATGAACATAGAAGCAGAAATCTTCAACAAAGTATGAGCAAACCACATCTAACTACACATTAAGAAGTTGATTCGCTGAGATGAAGTAGGCTTTATTCCCGGGATGCAAGGTTGGTTCAACATATACAAATCAATACATGTGATTCACCACGGATATTAAATTAAAACAAAAAACCATATGATCATCTCAATAGGCACAGAAAAAGGTTTGGATAAAATCCAACATCCCTTCATGGTAAAAAACCATCCACAAACCAGGCATCAAAGGAACATACCTCAAAATAAGAACTGTCTATGACAAACCCACAAACAACATGATACCAAATGGCATTCCTCTTAAGACCTGGAACAAGACAATGATGCCCACTCTCACCACTCTTATTCAACATGGTACTAGAAGTCCTAGCCATAGCAATCAGGCAAGAGAAAGAAATAAAATGTATCCAAATAGGAAAGGAAAATAATCAAATTTTCCCTCTTCACCAACGATATGATTTTATACCTTGAAAACCCTAAAGACTCCACAAAAAGTTTCCTAGACCTGATAAATGACTTTAGTAAAGTTCCAGGATACAAAATCATTGTGCAAAAATCGGTAGCATTTCTATACATTAGTAACATTCAAGCTGAGAGCCAAATTGGGAAGGCAATCTCATTCACAAAACAAATAAAATACCTAAGAATTCATCTAACCAAGGATGTGAAAGCTCTCTATAAGAACTACAAAACCCTGCTGAAAGAATTCACAGATGACTCAAACAAATTTAAAAACATTCAATGCTCCTGGATTGGAAGAATCAATATCATTTAAATTGCCCAAAGCAATCTACAAATTTAACATTATTCCTATCAAACTACTAACTTCATTTTGCACAGAAGTAGAAAAAACTATTCTAAAATTCATATGAAACCAAAAAGAGTCCAAATAGCCAAAGCAATCCTAAGCAAGAAGAACAAAGCCAGAGGCATCACATTATCCAACTTCAAACCATACTATAAGGCTACAGTAACCAAAACAGGGTGGTACTGGTACAAAAACAGACACATAGATCAGTGGAACAGAACAGAGAACCCAGAAATAAAACTGCACACCTACAACCATCTGATCTTCAACAAAAATAAGCAATGGGGGAAAGGACTTCATATTCAATAAATAGTACCGGGATAACTGGGTAGCCAGATGCAGAAGAATGAAACTGGACCCTTAACTATCACTATATACAAAAATCAAGATGAATTAAGATTTAAATGTAAGACCTTTACCTAAAAAATTCCTAGAAGAAAACCTAGGAAATGGCTTTCTGGATATCGGCCTTGGCAAATAATTTATGGCTAAGTTCCCAAAAGCAACTACAACGAAAACAAAAATTGATAAGTAGGACCTAATTAAACTAAAGAGCTCTTGCACAGCAAAAGAAACTATCAGCAGAGTAAATGGACACCCAGAGAATGGAAGACAAATTTGCAAATTATGCAGCTGACAAAGTCTAATGTCCAGCGTCTTTAAGGAATTTGAACAATTTTACAAGAAAAAAAGGCAACCCCATTAAAAAGTGGGCAAAGGACATAAACAGACAGTTCTCAAAGGAAGGCATACAAGTGGCCAAATATGAAAAAAATGGTCAATATCACTTATCATTACAGAAATGCAAATCAAAACCACAATCAGATATCATCTCCCACCAGTCAGAATGACTGCTATTAAAACGACAAAAAATAACAGATGCTGGTGAGGCTGCAGAGAAAAGGGAAAACTTATATACTATTGGTGGCAATGTAAATTAGCTCAGCCACTGCGAAAAGTTGTTTGGAGATTTCTCAAAGAACTAAAAACAAAACTACCATTTGACTCAGCAATCCCATTACTGGGTGTATGCCCAAAGGAAAAGAAATTATTCTACAAAAAGGACACATCCACTTGTATGTTCATTGTAGCACTATTCACAATGGCAAAGACATGGAATCAACCTAGGTGCCAATCAGTGGTGGACTGGATAAAGAAAATTTGGTACATATTGCCTGTAGAATACTATTCAGTCATAAAAGAGAATGAAATCATGTCATTTGCAGCAACATGGTTGTAGTTGGAGGACATTCTCCCAAGTGAATTAACACAGGAACAGAAAACCGAATACTGCATGTTCTCATTACAAGTGGAAACTTAAACATTAGGTACTTAGGGACATAAAGATGGGAACAATAGACACTGGGGACTACTAGAGGAGGGAGGGAGATGGCAGCAAGGACTTACTGGAAAACCACCTATTGGGTACTCTGCTCACTACTTGGGTGACAGAATCATTCATATCCTGAACCTCAGCATCACACAATATAATCATGTAACAAACCTGCATATCTATCCTCTGAATCTTAAAGTTAAAATTACTTAAAAAAAAAAAAAACAAAAAAAAAGCCTAAGGAGAACCTGGTTTCCCAGTTCCAGATTCTTCATTTTAATCCCCCAAGAATTTCCCATGCTATTTTATGAACTCAGTTACACAGTTGAAAGAAGGTTACTTTATACATGGCTTATAACATACTCTTTTTTTTAGGAGCAACCCTATTAACTGAATGGCTTTTAACATATTTGTAACAGAAGGTCTTTCTGTGTCTCTAGTCTGTTGTATCAGCAGAAAAACCACTACTATACATTTAAGAGAAAAGCATCTAAGACGTTTGTGTTAGGCCACAAGGTCTCATGAGAAATATTGACTTTGTGAGGTCCTGCGCTCCTTCTGTTATTATAATAAGCATTGTTTTATGCTGTGTTTCTAATTCAAAAATTGAATACTTTCCTTTCTGTGCTTCATAATATTAGGACTTCCTGTCCCCATTTTAACAAAAAGGATATTTGTATAAATTGAATTATTTATATCCAGTGTTTATAAAGCTAGTAGTTCCCAGAGTTCAGGAACCGAACTCAGGATATTTATCCTTAATACTTTCTTCATAGAAAATTTGTTCCTGTCCCAAACTTCAGTTTTGATATCTTTCACAATCCCAAAGTCGTTTAGGTTGGAGTTTAACATGCTCAAAGTAGATAGGCAATTTTTCTAGACTATCCTTTTGTTGTTAACATCTTGTATATTATATCTCATATTTTATATTATAATTTTCTTAATCATAATGAGGATCGAGATCATGGCCTATATAATCGAGATTATATCTCGATTTGACATAATTTACTAATTGGTTAGTCTAATTTATGGTCATTATTGAAATATTCTTTGGGTGCCAGAAAAAATGTGCAATCTCTTTTTATGAGATACAATGTTATATATGTTCATTAGTTCAAACTTTTAAATTATATCATTCATTTCTGAAGTAACTAAAGAAAAAAGTCTGAATAAACCAAATCATTAAAGCAACTGACTGAACCCTTAGTAAAAATCCCTCTGAACAATAAAATAGGATTGTAGGAAATTTTTAAAAATGTTGTAAATGAATAATCCCTACTTAAAGTATAAAAAATTCATAAAATTAAAATAAGTTTAAAATATGAAAAGATACTCAACTCATTTTATCAGACTGGAATAACCTTAAGACCAAAACAGAGTAAGTAGAGCTAAATAAGAGAAAATTATATACCAATTGTATTGTGCACACTGACGAACTTTTCCTAAGTAAATGTCAGAAAATAAAATTCAGCAATGATTTAATCATAAGACTACATAATAAAAGATTATCCCAATAATGTAAGGTGAGTTCAGTATCACAAAGTCTGTCAAAGTAAATGACCATATTATTATATTAAAGGGAAAATATGATCATATCAATATATGCAGAAGAATATAATCTAGAAAGTTTGGTATTCATTCACAATAAAATATTTTAGCAATCGAGATGAGAAGACAACTTCTTTAAATGGTCTACAAACATTTCTTTGGAAACATTTTTAAAGATAAGGAAGTAGAAACATTCCTTTTAGAGTTATTAGTATGCCCGTGTGCTGATATGAAATTCTGCTATTCAGAATTGTAAGGGATGCTCTAAAGGAAAAAATTAAGTCTATTGGTAAGGAAGATCATCACCTTTTTCACATCATATGATTTTCAAAATGTAATGTTCAACAGTATGCATGAGAAACCTATAGAAATAAAGAGTTACTTCAGCAAGATGGCTATGTATAGAGTCCATACTCAACCAACAGTATTCTTATTCTCTAGCAAATACATAATAGTAAATGCAATTTTTTAAAAGAATACCATTCATAGTAACATGAAAATATACATGGTACCTAGGACAAATGTATACAAACTTAAATGGAAAACTTAATAAAAACACAAATGAAGGCCCAAATAAAAGAAGAGTTATACTATAGTCATGGATAGGAAGAGACAGAATCCCCTGAATAACAGCCCCCAAATTAATAAACAATCAAAATTCAAAAGGATTACTATTAGAAATTTACAATCTGATCTTAAAATTAATATTAGAGAACAAGCAGCCAAAATAACAATAAAAATTGGAGAGAGAAGAAGAAAAGAGAAGAGAAAGGAAGTAGGGAAGGAAGAGGATAAAAAGAAGAGCAGAAATAAAGGACAGAGAGCTTGGCTTGTTAGATATCAAGTATAATTTCAAGTTATAGTAAATAAAACCATGTGGTGTTCATGTAGGTTTATACAATTAGACCAATGAATCAGACTGTCGAGAAACTAATCCACCCATATATGTAAACTTAGTGTTGACAGAGGTGGCACTTTAAGTCAATTATCAAATATGGTGGGACAATTGACTATTCACATGGAAAAACAAAAAAGACTCCTACTTTGCAAATGCCCCCAAAATATTCTAAGGGATCTCTGAAGTTATATTTCTCTTTATTATCTTTTAATTTGAGAAATTGATGCTAAAGAATAATAATTATTATATTAAATAGAATTAACCCTACCAAAGCTACCACTTAGCTTATACAATATGGGAGTTTATTGATGTATTTGAAGCCTCTATGTATCTTTTTCTGAATGCATTGAAACATAAATCTCCTAAGTAAGTCACATTATAATTTTCCTCTTCATTTTAAAGTTTTTGCTATATATTATATGAATATATCATAAAGATTTTTGTTAATGTCACCGTTTATATATATATGGAATCATTCTGGATTCGTTCCTGGAAAGTTGTTTTCTATACCAAGCCTTCCGTTTTGAGAATAATCCTTGTTGACATGTGAAGCTATAGTTCATCAGCACTTCTTATAAAATGACATTGCATGAATCAAACAAAATATCTTTACCCAATCTTTTAGGAACGTATAAACAAGGCTCCTTTGAATATTATTTTAGATGTTTCCTCTTCATCAATAGATGCCAAACAGCTTATGGTCACACTAAAGGTGGGGTCACTTAGTCTCTGGGAGTAACATGAGTGACTCAGAAACAAGAACTCTTGGAAAGGCACATGCCTAAGAGGGATACAGTGTAAATTTTAATGCAAAATTTTACTTTTGGTTTATTTTGTATCATTTGAACTGTTAAGCACTTTTTGTATCAATATAAAATATGCTAAAACTAATGAAATGCTACACATGTCTTGTGAAGGAAGGTTTCTTGGAGACCACTTTTATTTACACATGACAGGTGGATGCTCCTAGTATCAGAAGACACTGATACATAGCGTCATGTGCTTAGTGGTTGCCAAAGTCTACCAACTTTGGGGAGCTGCAGGAATCTTTTTGGGAGGTGGGAGGAAGGGAGATGAGTTTTATTATTTTGGGGTTTTCTTTTCTTTCTTTTTTTTTTTTTTTGGAGGCGGAGTCTAGCTCTGTCGCCCATGATGGAGTGCAGTGGCGCGATCTCGGCTCACTGCAAGCTCCGCCTCCCGGGTTTACGCCATTCTCCTGCCTCAGCCTCCCGAGTAGCTGGGACTACAGGCGCCCGCCATCTCGCCCGGCTAGTTTTTTTTGTATTTTTTAGTAGAGACGGGGTTTCACCGTGTAGCTCAGGATGGTCTCGATCTCCTGACCTCGTGATCCACCCGTCTCGGCCTCCCAAAGTGCTGGGATTACAGGCTTGAGCCACCGCGCCTGGCCTATTTTGGGGTTTTCAAGCATTGAAACCAAAGGCCAAATAATAAACAGCATTTACATTTTAAGGTAAAATTCATTTTATTTGCAGCGTACACTTGTATGGTAGACTGTTAAAGACAATTTTATGATTATTTATACACAGTATAATGGTTACATCTACTGTTTGTTTTTAAAATAAAAAATAAAAAATCAAAGAAAAGCCCAACTTTGAATATGTAGCCGAGATAAAGATCATGAACTGGTCTTTCCTAAAAATGCAACAGATATGCTGCTAGATTATATTGTTTGCAATTTTTTATGGGCATTTTAAAATCAGTATTTAAACTGAAGACATTGTCATGTTTTATTAATTTAATGAAGTTAAAAGTGACTGCTCTGTACATCACGACCTTAACAATGTTGATGCTGTAAGTGAAAGTTCACTGTCGTCTATATACTAAATTTATGGGTGCTTCTAACTTAAAGTTATGACTGCAGATTCTCCCCCACAGCCTTAGTCCAGGGATGTGGCTGTATGCAGGTGCAGTGTGCAGTTATGTGGAATCTTGCTTTCTAGTTCTGGGGAAAAAACTATGTCCCTCATTACTGGTTGCAATAAACACGAATCTAGACTGCTTACAATTTTTGGTGGCTTTCTTTATGGCAAATCATCCCACTGGAGATACATTGAATTGTCAGCAAATTATATGGGGTATCTGATCACGTAACTAAAAATGTTTACCTCTCTCACTTGAAATTATCAGAAATTCTGGAAAGAATAACATTGTAAAGCCATATTTATTTTTTTATTTTACTTTTTGGAGACAGGAGTTGCCAAGGCTGGTCTTAAGCTCCTGGCCTCAAATAGTTCTCCCACCTTGGCCTGCCGAAGTGCTGGAGTCAAAGGTGTGAGGACCACACACAGTCTGGCTTTTTGTTTTTTTGAGTGTCTTCAAATTACAGCCATCGTTGTGAGTATGAAGGTGGTAGGTATCTCAGTGACTAATGATGTTAAGGAGCATCTTATGATGTGCTTATTGGCCATTTATGTATCTTTGGAGAAATGTCTATTCAAATTCTTTGCTCGTTTTTAAATTAGGTTATTTGCCTTTTGTGTTTTTTGTGTTCGTTTTTGAAACGTGATCTCACTTTGTTGTCCTGGCTGGAGTGCAGTGGCATGGTCACGGCTTATTGTAGCCTTGACCTGCCAGGCTCAAGTGTCTTCCTGCCTCAGCCTCCCAAAGCGTTGGGATTACAGACATAAGCCACCATGCCCAGCCTATTTGACTTTTTAACGTTGGGTTGTAAGGTTCTTTATGTATTCTGGGTACTATACTATTAACAGATATAGCTGCATCCTTTTGACATGCCCCCATTCATCTTTGAGCATTTCTTACTTTCTGGCACAAAAAGATGTTCCAGGCTTATCTTGCATTTCCCCTGCCTTTGACCTGGAATCAGCCATTTATCCAAGGAGCTCTTTTAATGAGAGATTGGTTTTTGGAAACCAAGATCTGGACTGTAGGCATACTTAATTTTACTGAGTGCTATAACTTGTAGGCCTTTTAAGTGGACATACCATATCTACTTTTTCACTTAACATTGCCTGTAAGTTGTTTTATATTAGTTCATGGAGATGTTTATTCTTGTTTATGGCTACATAGTACTCAATTGTGTAATGTACCATGTTTATTCAACCAGTCTCCTGTAGATGGACATTTAGGATGTTTGCAGTCTTGTATTATTACATCTAATGCTGCAGTGAATAATCTTGTGCATATCTTGCTTTTTATTTGTGGAGATGTGGATTCAGGGTAAATTCCTAGCAGTGGGCTCACCTACTCAAAAGGTAAATGCGCATCTGTAGTTGTTGTTAAATACTCTCAAAATCCCTTCCCTGGAGGTCACACCAGTCTGCATGCCTGTCAGCACTTGCACAGATAATATTAATTCATTGTTATATTTTGCTTAAAATTGAGTTAGGAAGTTTGGTGAATAAATGTTTTGGGGATTTTTTTTTTTTTTAAAGATATTTCCTAGTCATATGTGCCATATTTTCTCTATGGTCCATACCACAGAATTTGCTTGTTCCTAAATTATGCCTGTGTTTATTCACATTCATTTATGCTAAATTGTTTTCCAAATAGTTTTATAAATTTACCTCCCACACCAGCAATGTGTAAGAGTTTTCATCTTAGCCAACACTGTAATCAACATTTTTCATTTTCCCCAATTTGGTAAGTTTGAAATTGTAACTTGTTTTATTTTCTATTTTGTATTTCCTTGATTAGTAATGAGGATAAATATATTTCCAAATGCATGTTAAACATTCTTGTTTCATTTTCTGTGAATAGTCTGTTCATGTCTTTTGCCCATTTCCTATTGGGTTATCTGTAGTTTTATTATTAGGAGTCCATTTAGATATTCTATATATTAATCTCTTGCCAATCATATGTGCTACAAATACCTTCTCTGAGTTTGCCACTGTTTCTTACCCTGTTTATGGTATCTTTTTCCAAGGTTTAAACTTTTTATTATAGAAAAACTTGAAATACACACAAAACAGAAAGGATAGTATAATATTAGCTTTGCATTCATTACCCTGCTTCAAAAATCATGAACTTATGGCCAATCTTCTTTTTTCTATACTTACAACTTCTCCACCTTATGTTGAAACAAATCCCATTAGTAATATAACTTCATCAACAAAATTCAATATATTTCTGTCAAATGTAGGGATTTTCCTTTTTAAACATAATCACAGTGGCATTACCATACCTGAAACTTTAACAGTATTAGATACATTGCATTCAATGTTCACATTTTCCTGAGAGAGCGATATATATCTCATGAATATATATATCTCATGAATATATATATATCATGAATATATATATCTCATGAATATATATATATTCATGTTTGTTTGAATCAGGTCCAAATACGGCACATACATCGTGATAGGTTGATATGTCTTTTGAAAGGGTGTCCATGCATCCCAAGCATTTGGGGCAGTCTTGGTTGTCACCATTTCACTGTTTCCCAGCACTATCCAACATGACCTGAGTTATCTCTGCAGCATTAGGAGCTCATGGATTTAAACATACTTAATGTATTTCAGTATATTGCAATTATTATCCTTTCTGATGATCAGACTGTCCTGTGTTTGGCAAATGGGAGTCTGTTCAATCTGTCCTGAGTTTTTTGACACGACCCTCATAGGTTTGATAGCATAGCATCCACACTTCCCAGTATAAGAAGTTCCAAGCTCGTCGTGTACATGTCTCTCAGACTTGAAGACGTCTTGGGACCATTTAATAAAAATGGTGCAGACCACAATTGGGTAGTAGTGAAATGCATTACTACTGGGTTTGGGCTTATTTCTAGGCATTTTCCATGGAAAAATTAAAAAGTCTTATTTCAAAAAATACATTGAGTTTACACTGATAATCCAAACTCAAACTGTGAACTAAGGGATTTTACTACACTTTATCAATTTTACATCTTTATTCATTTCTCCCACACCAAAATCCCCGACTCTCAAAACAGCAACATCATTTCTCTTTTGAGTTATCCCTCACAATAATCTTATCCATTAACAATATAACCTTGGGCTACTTATTTCATGAAAAAGGCAAGGAATGAAATTTCTGCTTTTCTGGCTCCACTATGAAAATCTAAGAGCTGCTTTTAGCTGTAGCCAGCCTGTTCATGTGCAATTACTATGCCATTTTATATCAAAGACTTCAGATTTTAACTTCATAATATTTTAGTAACCCATAATGTCTCAAAACTACAAGAAAGCAGCCCTTATGTGAAAATGAGTCTCTGCTGGGCATGATGGCTTACACCTATAATCACAGTGTTTTGGGAGGCTGAGGCAGGAGAATTGCTTGAGGCCAGGAGTTTGAGACTAGCCTGGGCAACATAGTGAGACCCCGTCTCTACAAAAATAAAAATAAAAACTTAGCCAGTCATGGTGGAGCACGCCTATAGTCCCAGCTTCTTGGGAGGCTGAGGTGGGAGGATCGTTTGAGCCCAGGAGTCCAGGGCTGCAGTGAGCTATGATTGTGCCACTGTACTCCAGCCTGGGCAACAGAGTGAGACCCTGTTTCTAAAATAAATACATAAATAATTTAAAATCTGTACGGTCCTAGAACTAAGGACTAGAATGCAGTGCTCTATTAAGAAGCTTGGTTGATATGCTGCACTTGCCTATATCACAAAAAAAAAAACAGGCCAAGTATTCCAGCGCTTTGGTAGGCTAAGACAGGAGGATCGCTTGAGCTCAGGAGGTCGAGCCTGCAGTGAGCCATGATTACGCCACTGCACTCCAGCCTGGACGACAGAGCAAACTCTTAAAACAAAATGAAAGAGACATAAAACAGTGTGTTCGTAATTGCATTCCCAAGTCAGTGTTTTTTTGAGCAGCCCTTTGTTTCAATTATTGCTGTTCTTTAAAAATCATCAACCTGCATTTATCTGAATCATTAACTCTTTGATCTGTTGGTGTTCTTACATTTAAAGATACACAGCAACTTAAATATGAATTAGCCAAACCCCTTGTAGTAAAGCATAATCTCCACCCACTTCCAACTGCTTATACAGTGCCAATTCCTTATCACCAATTTGTTTTTCCACTGAAAAGTGGAAAAGGATGGAACCTTTTGCCTAACCCAAGTCGCACTGGACAGACAGTTTGAGAATCTCTGCTCTAAGTTACCATGGCTGGAAGGACCCAGCCCTGAAAATCCAGCACCATTATGTAACACTCATCTATTCCTTTCTGCTTTCTAGTAAATGTTGACTTCCTGGCTAGATTGTAGCTTCATGGGCAGTACCATGAATGAATCACTCTATTACCCTAAGGCTTGGAACTGTAGGTTCTGTGAATGCATCAAATAACCGGGGTACACGACATGGTCACAAAATAGTAACACCTTGATTATGACCAAAATTTTAACGAAAGAAATATGGTTTTTAAATGTGCAAAACTCTGTTAAAAGAAGTCACTAGGGTCTGTCACGTCTTCCATACTTGGCCAGCTCCAGGTTCTTAGCTCCTAATCAAGCAAGGTTTTAAAAAGCTCTGGATATAGAAAGCAGTTCTCTACCTCCATACACCTCTGAACCACAAATCCTTGCATTTTAACCATGCCTTTAAGTTTTCAAGCTTTAACGTAGTGGTGCCTCATTCTCCAGTGTGGCAAGCAGCTTCCTGTTACTCATGTCCTTGTGTCCCTCTCCTTGAGTGTGGGCTGTGTCTCACTTCTAACAAACAGACTATGGTAAAGTTATGGAATGCCAGTTTTGAGATGAGGTGATGAAAAGGCTCTGGCTTCCGTCTTGCTCTGTCGCTTGCTCTGATGGAAGCCACCTCCCATGTTGTGAGCTGACCCTTTAAGGCAAGGGCCATGTGGCAAAGAACTGAAGGAGGTGTCTGGCCAAGAGCCAGTAAGGCATTGAGACCTCAATCCACAACCCACAAGATTCAACCCACCGAACCCTCCCAGAAACCACTTTGAGCGATCTTGAAAGGCCTGGCAGACCTTGAGATGACTGCAAGTATCACAGCCTAATGAGACACTGAGCCAGAGAACCCAGGTAAGGCATGCCCAGATTCCTTGTTTCAA
Source organism: Colobus angolensis palliatus (assembly GCF_000951035.1). Lineage (NCBI taxonomy): Eukaryota > Metazoa > Chordata > Mammalia > Primates > Cercopithecidae > Colobus > Colobus angolensis. Next base: position 2,275,925 of record NW_012116377.1, read on the forward strand.
GCTACTAAAAGTTTTAAGGTAATTTTTTACATAAATAACTTAACACATTTGAGACAAATGAGGCATTACTATGCCACAGCCTGAAAACTGTTGCAGTTACCTTAGGCAAGTTAATCTATTTTCAAACAGCAAGAGCCTTCCCACCTCACAGACTAACTGCAATGTCTGTGTGAAGGAATCTGCTCACATACAAAAAAGTGAGCTTCCTTTGAACTCAACACAGAAAATTTTAACAGACGCAAATTGGTTTACCAATATCTTTCAAGAGGAATTTCAATTGAATTGTTCATAATTTATACTTTTTTATATTGAAAACATTTTTAACTAGTGAAAACAAAGGACACATTCAAAGTCAGGTAGAAATCATGTTTCCTTTTAATTGAATACTTAATTCACAATGTTTCCTCTCTTCCTGCTACTCTGGTTATAATTAGGTCCCCACCTCGCAAGAACATTGCACCTGGCCAGATTGAGAGCCAGTGTGAACATGAGCCCCAAACCAGGGCTTTCGGAATAACAAGGAACAGCCAAGCCAGCCTCTCCCTTCACTTAGAAAGGGATTATGAAGGGGAGGGTCCAAATCTTCATCGTCCAAACACAGAAAACCAGGAGCTCCACACCAACATGGAAACCAAAATGTATCAGGAATGAAGTGCAGTACCCAGTCACATACTCAAGGTCAAGATGGGTTTGCAGAAATCGCATCTGACCATCTGGCCTATTCTAGTAGATATGGCCCCACCCCAGCATTTTTAAGAGAAGATGTTTTTGTTTCTATACTTGTATTATTTTCCCCAAGGGGTATAAAATCTACCAAAAGGAATATAATGAATCAGAATAAATCAGCTCACTCACAAAACACGTTCTTGGGTAATGGTTTTTAGTTGCTGAGCTTATTCAGCACGTTATTTAAAAGTGGCAAAATTCAGGGCAATCTGAGAAGAGAATTCAAAAGTGGCAGCTACAGGTTTGGGTAGGACACACATACATACAACCCCCATTTTTTTCAGTGTATATGTCAAGAGGTCAAGACCCCGGTCATCAAAATAAGTTATTTTGTATATTACAGTGCACAGGACAACAGAGGGAAAGACACTTTCTTGGAAGGTGACAAGGCCTTTTGCAAAAGGTCCACTCCAAAAGGACTGGAGCCCAGTGCCTTGTGGCCTTCATTAACTTGACCCCTCCTCTTCTTTGGTTGCAGTGGCCTCAGTGGGAGCTGTTTCTTCTGCTTGTTCTGCTGGCTGCTTCTCCCTTTCCTCTTCCTCATCCTCATCCTCTTGGGGGTAGAGGTCTGGGTATTTCTGCATGCATTCCTGCATGGCCCGGAACTGGTCTACACAGTCTGACCCCTTGATCTCCTCCGTGCTATAGTGGAAGCAGGAAAAGGCTGACTTGAATTGTTCTCCACAGGGACCACTGGCCATTCCCCCAAGGCATGGGCAGTTCCAGTTAATGTTTCCATTTGGCAGTATCAATCCTAGAACAGGAAGATAAGCAAGGACAACGTGAGAGATGTTCTCGAAAGTTTCAGAAAATACAAAACTAGTCCAGTCCTCACAGGCTACTCAGGTGGTGCAAAACAGGAACTACTGTTGCCTATGGACCCACACCTCGATTTGGATTACATTTAAAGCCTAGCACATATCCAGCACTCCTTGGCCCAGCTGGGAGAGAAGCCACCAATGACATCTTTCTCCATGTGTGACACTAGTCTATTCTAAGCCACCTCCCAGTGCTCTGAGGCTGTGCTCCAAGAATTAAATACCGGGACCCATTTAACCCAAAGAGGAGGAGATCACTTGAATGGTTAGTGAAGAGCTTTTTGAAAGCCCAAATACTTTAAGGAACCGAGGTATTGATCTCCTCTTTCTAATCCCCCTCCCCATATGGATGATCAGGACCACCCCACCCCCATGCTCCCTGCCCCTTGAACCCAGCTTGCCCTGCAGCTGCTCTCAGAAGCTCAGCATAGCCTGGGGAGTGGTGAAAAGGAGGAGGTTGCTCTCCTAATGTACTAATGAGGAAAGATGTCCAAGACATGCTGCACAATGAGAAGCTGGTGGCATACCATTAGTGTGAGTGCATTGTTGTAAAAATCAACCAAACTGTTAAACTGCACATATGTGTTGGGGAGGAAGCAAGGTTATAAATGGGTTTTCATTTTCACTATTATTAATAGGCCTCTTACTTTTGACTTTTATACCTTTTCTTATCACTGAACTTTATTCACATCTAAATAGTATTTCTTGGTTTTCCAAAATGCTCTCAAAATGATGGCTTCATTTTCAGCTTTGTGACAGACATATGATTCATATAGAAGTTTCTTACATGAGTCTTATTAAGAGACTGAAAGTACTTTCTAAGAGAGCCTCTAAAATGTCCTGTGAAATTACACATGATTCTTCACTCCAGGGCAATACCAAGGCCTGGCACTCTGCACTAATGTCCAAAGTCCTAGACGAAACCCCGCCTGGCTCAGTTCCAGCTTGGGAAGCTCCACTGATCAATGGATCTGCTGTAGCTATTCCTGTCCCTTACTTATAAAATGGGTATAGCATGGACGATGCCAACTAGTGCTGCCCCCTTAGCAGGCAGCAGACCCCCAGGACCATCGGCAGTTGCAGATCAAGTTCTCCTGCATTGTTATGCTTGGTAACTCACATAAGCCTTCTGACAACCTTCTGCAGTGGGTGCTACTAACCCCAGTTTACATATGCAGTCTCTGGGGCTCATGGTCCAAGTGAGGACCGCAGACTGGGCTGGCAGGATTCCCAGAGCCCATGCCCCTTCCCCTACATCTCACCGCTTCTTGACAGAGACCTCAGTGTTGGAAAAACATTTGCAAATGCTACCCCCTGGAGCTTCAAATCTGCTCACAAACCTGCACAACCAGTTTTAAGAGATAATACTGACATTTAAAAATTACAACCCAGTGCAAATTGGCCAGGTGGTTGATCAAAAATAACAAAAAAAATTATAACCTAGGTCTCCAGGAGTCCTTATTTCATTATTTCTTAGGGGCAGGTGAGCTGGAATGAGATACCTCCTCACAAAGCACAAGGTGCCAATTTGCATTTCAGGGACACAATATAAATCCTACAGAGGGTACCTTTGGCATGTTACATAAAGCTCAGATGCAGTGTGTTGTCAAACATGCAGTCTAAGGCCTGAAGTTCCAGTCTCTGGCTGAGTCAGTCTCCGCCCCCTCCTGGGTCCCCAGTTTTCTCATTGGATCAGATGATCTTTAAGGCCCTCTTGATGTTTTGATTCTAGGAAAATTACTTCTGCCACCTTTTTTTCTTGGTACTCTTAGCTATTACAAGCACCATCTCAGCTGTACAGCTGGGTGCTGGAAGGCAGGTAGATGGCATAAAATGGTGACTTACTTGGCCCACTTAGTAATTTTGCAGTTAAGAGGTTGAAACCTGGGTCCCAGAGTTCTTTGTGTTTTATATGCTTCTTTGTACAAAGTATCACTATAAGGGGCTGTAAAGCCAAATGCATCATATGGGATACCTACAATCCAAGCAGACACATTGCAAGTGACAGAAGCAGGTAAACAAACAACAGGGACAGTAAAGAATGGTGGGATCTGGAGGGGGCAGCCCAGTCTAAAGGCAGATACATTCAGTTTTTAATAACACTGTGAGGCAAACAAAACAAGGCCCAACTTGTCCTGCAGGCCTCCATAGTCTTGATCAATTAATGAAATGTGCTTAATATGGATCTAAAGATAAGCAAGGTACTAGAATTGACATGTAAGACCTGATCAGGATTACCCTTGCAGCTTTCTTTCTCAGAATGCTAACACTTTGTATAATGTCTGCATTTCCCACTGCTCCCACTGGGTGCTGGATATATACTTTATGCTTTGACCCCTAGGATCAGTCAGGGCAACAAGTAAAGGGTCCTACAGAAGGAATAGACACATCAGATAGCATTTGAGAAATTCCAATCAGGAACCCATATTCCCGATGCGGCTGCTTCATGCTCTTCAATTACCAATTAGCACTAGAAGGTTAGTTGTCATCATGGACACTAGAAGTGGTTTTTGATTGGTGAACTGAGTACTGTACAATACGTAGACTGTTCATGGATACCGCACACACACATCCGCCGCACACAGGCTGCAGTAGTAAGTATCTAGCGAGTTTAGCAGCCCAAAACTTTTGGAACAATGTCCTAGGCCTAAGCGACCACTGTTATATTCAGCCGTTAACCAAGGAGTGTGCAACAGCTCTGACTAGGTTAGTTGAATCCTGCTGCTGGAAAGCTGTCTGTGTCAAGTGACCTTTTCATGTAAGGTGTTTGCTGGAGCAGTTGGAGACAGCAGGGACTTCACCAACCTTACAGAACAAGGTGCATGACTGTCTACCTGCTAATCAAGTTGCTAGATGTGGCAGAATTCAGTCTGGCAACTAGTCTGAGCAAGAGCCCTGTCACCTTAACCTACCTATAACTGCTGGAATCTACTAACACCCTCTCCCAAAACTTAACTGTTGTGCCAGGGAAGTACATCAGAACAAGGCTGGCAAGCACAGTCCCTCAAACCTCCGAGGAAGATAACCACTGCCCTCAGAGATGGTCTATGGCTGAGAATAGATACCTGAAAACTCGGCCTTGGCTAGGAAAACATGGGAAAGGAATTAAGAACACTGAGCTTCCCCCAGTGCCCTGATGTGGGTCCCTGGGAGGCCCCATGTCACTCACCGTGCTCCTCGTATGGATCATTGGGGTCATCGGCCACCAGTTCTGCATTGCTTGGAGTTTCATGATCTTCTTTGGTTACAAATATGATTCGATCCTTCCCTAGTGTTTGGAGAACAGAGGAAGAAATGTTTCATTCAAGAGCAGTGAGTCAGCTTTAAACCCAAAGCAGTCGCCATACAAACCAAGTTTGTAGACTGTCCCATATGCCATCCCTACGTGAGGTGACCATCAAACTGCTCTCATCTGCTACAGGTAGGAAACAAAAGGCGATGGATAAGGGGCAGGGCAGGGAAAAAAGCACTCACGAAAAAGTGTCCTAGGGGCTTACCCACAGGGTTCAGAATGCAAAAAAAAGTTGGAGGAAGATTGAGCACACTGGCAAAATGGGTGTGCAATGATATGGGTCCTCAGCCTACAGATCACTGCAGCCCACATAGCTGATGTGCCCACAGGCCCCTGCTTCTGAAAGGCTCAGGACACAGGCAGTCTGAGAGTGCCCACAGCCAGCACCTCCACTAGGCCTCTGGGCTCCTAATCGTGGCTGGAAGAAGAAAGGGTCATGAAGGTGAGGAACACTGCAGCCCTTCCATTCCCCACAGTCCGAGAGGCCTGGGGACCACTTCCCAACAAGGATAACAACTGGAGGGGGACAGCGGGAAAAGCACTTCTCAGATCTTTTTAACTGTGACCATCTGCAGTTTATTTTTTTAGGACAAACCCCACAGTGGTTAGGGTCAGGACTGTGGTCCTGTGAGGACCAGCATGGGAAAGTCAGCAGGCCTAAAGTGCAGAGCACCTTGTTCAAAACCAGAGCCCTCACCCTGGGGCCTGGCTGCTGGAAGGTCTGAGGACTACAGGAAAACAGACCAGTGAGAGTCAAATGCATTTTATATTAGGAGCTTCTCCTCACTGGAGGCTGGGTGAGCACAGAAAAGCACATCAGTCCTGGCCAAACCAGGGTGGGTGCATTAACTGCCTCACAGTGACTCCCTATGAAGTATTATCACCCTCAGCCCCCATCGAGTACAGGAGAAAACCAAGGCTGAGTGGCTATGTAAGCAGAAGGTAGGTCCTTACAGCCCTCTCCACTACATCTTGTAGCTGTCAACACTTTACCTCACCTTCCTAAAAACTTTGGCCATCAGCTAACCACACCACAGGTATGCGTCAGATATTCTCATTGTGGGCAAGAAGCACCTTGTCCTCAGTACCCCACGCTGCATGGTGGATCATCAGTTTCTCCAGCAGTACCCGGAGAACAGACAGAGCCAGTCCATCTCTTGGTCCTCCGTGTGAGCTCATTCGTCCATCCTATCGCCACCCTGAGAGGGAGGTAGCAGCACCCCCTTTTAATGGTGGTGAGCCTGAGGCTCTGAGTAGTGACTTGCTGGGCCACACAGGACAGGATTCTTTGAAGTCTACACTGTTGGAGATCCTTCCTACACACCCATACTGCCCCACACCAACATCTGCACAAGAATAATGATAGCTGACGCTGAGCACTCAGCATGACTAGGCACCGCCTGAGAGCTTGTGCACGTTGGGCAATGAATAAACACAATAAAATCTGACCCAACCCCTGCCTCAAAAAGCTTAGAATCAAGTGAAATGTTTGCCAAGTAAACAAACAAGATCTTTCTTGTACCTTCCTGGTGAAGGTGAATGACAAATTCTACAGACCAACTGACCATGTGTTCTGATCCCAGGAGATCTGGGGTACAGGGACCCTCATCTGGAAGGGGATAGGAGGTGCCAAGCATTTAAGAAGACTTCTTCAGCTATGGCCAAAAGGGCGTGGCTCTGAGTGAGAGGCTACTGTGGGCACAGAGGCCTGACCTGCAGAAACGTGGCTCTGTGAAAGCTGCAGGCATCTCTGATTACTTTATACTTTTTGTTTTCTCTTTATATTTAGAAAAGTTCAGTCACAGGTATGTTGAGGGGAAAGTAAGGAAAAAGGCTTGGGCCCATGCTTGGACTGATATAATTAAGGAAGAGGCTTCTGGAAGGCAGGGGACAGTGACAACAAAAACCAAGCGACATCTCCAGTGAGAAGGACAGTTCAGGGGACAGAGGGAGGGCACTTTGGTGCCTTACGCCATGCCCACACAGCACAGGGTCTCTTACGCTAGGACAGAGTAACAGCAAAAAACCCTCAGCACACACAGGGCCAGGACCCCCAACACACTGGAGGTTTCTGCTCCCAGAGATGGTCTCTGCCACAACACCTTGCATGTCATCCAACAGAAGACTGCTTTTCCCCTGTGGCTGACTTGGAAAAGCTTTTGGATCAGGCAGCCAGGACTTGTTAAACTACCTAGTAATCTTGGTAATTCTGGCCAGTTTCCAAAATACTCAAAAGCAATCTGTAAAAATGTTGACTGCTAAGCAGAATGAGCTGATGCAAATTTCGCAACTCAGCTCTGGCAGTTTTGTTGACCAAGATGGCAGCTCAGCGCAGCCCAATGGTGAGGCCCAGTCATAGGCAGAGAAAGCAAAGGGTCCAAATGTGGTGAAGTATGAGGCCCTCCTGGGGTTTGCCATACATAAAGAGACCAGGCCTCACCCAAGAAAAGCTGAATCGAGCTCTCTGCCACATCCATGTAGCTCACGGGCTTCATAGGTGACTGATACACAGCCAGGTTAGGAAACAGCAGCCTAGCACAATCCCACTGAGAATTCCAGGTGCCTCCTACTGGGCCAGGTCCTCACATGTGCCTTCCTGGACATTTTCCCTTGCAGCACAGTTCACACTGGATCGAAGGTAGAACAGTAATAGCTGCATCTTTTATATATTTTTGTCCCATGCAATGTGTTTTATTATATCTGTGAGTTCACTAGTGGATATTACTTTATCTCCATTTTACAGAGACCACAGGAGCTGAGAAACGGACCAAAAGATATGCAGTAAATGAAGGCAGAACAGGAACTCTGGTCTGAAGGCAGAACAGGAACTCTGGTCTGACAGATCCAGAGTGTGTCTCCTGCAAACTGTCCATTGCATGCCTGTCCTGGAGGGCCTCTGCTTTCTGGAACGTTTAAAACTCAATTCAAGGACCGATGCAAGGACAAGGTTTACCCATTCCTAACAAACGTAAGTGTGAAAGAAAGAACTGGTCAGACTAGTCATAAGATGCCAACCAGTGGGACAATCAGCTAGACTAGTAGTTCTTATGACATTTCTCAGCAATTTCTCCAAAGAAATAAAATTAAAAGTGCTTGTGTGTTCATTTCTAAGATAAGCTTTAAAAGCAGTTGAATATGCATGTTCTGAAGGAGGTGGATAACTATGTTAAACCCTCTGGCTCACAGTGGCTTATCTCAGAGAGTCTGAGAACTGGAGTTCAAAGCTGGACTTAAGCACTTCCCACTGTGTGAGCTCAGGTACCCTCTGGGCCTCAGAAACCAGGCCTTACCACCAGCTTCACCTACCTACCTCACATGGTTGGGGAGGTGAAATGAGTTTCTGCTGTTAGCTGGAATCCCACTCAACAGTAAGTTTTAAAGGGTATCAAGGATAGCGTGGCCAGGAAAAGAGACAATCACAGGCTCAGAGATGTCAATAATATTTTGGAAATGGGAGAGCTGATGGTCGAGTGCTCTCTGACTTAACCAGTGAAGAAAGCTGAACCCAAAGTGCACAAGGAGGAGGTCCCCCAGAATCAACTCAGTCCCCACCCCAGAACCTTGGTCAGAGTGGGCAACTGGAGGCCCGAGGGGTTACTCTGTGAACAGGACTTCAGGGTGGGGCTGAGAACAGAACTGACTGAGCAGTCAGATACCAAGACATCTTCCACCCTCAGCTGTTTAGTTTTACTTTTGGTACAGCCACCCCAACCCGTCTTTCTCTCACATCTCCATCAGCAAATTAGAATGGCTCGATCTTCAAATACATCCAGAAAGAGCTGCATCTCTCACCTCTTGGACCCCATCTCCCACCATCACTCCCTCCACTCCACCCATGCTGACGTCTGCTTTTACTTGAACATGCTGAGCACATGCCCACCTCTGCCTTTTGCACAGGGTATTCTGTCCTCCAGGAGCACTTTCCCTTCCCTCAGGTACCCTCACAGCGATTTCTCCCTGCTTTCACTTCCTGCTCACATGCCACCATCCCTGACCACTGCCCATCTCCCTTATCCTGCTTTTTTATCTTTCTCCAAAGTGCTTTTCCTCACCCAACATGCTATGTATGTTTACCACTTGATGCCCCCACTGGAATGTCAGCTCCTCAGAGGCAGCAATTTTTGTCTATTCTGTTCATTGCAGTATCCCGAGAACCCAGAATAGTGCCAATGACAAAGTGGGTGTTCAATATTTGTTGAAAAAAATGAATGGAGAAACAACTCTGGATTACAGCATGAAGACCCCAGTGTAAGAATTAAAGAAAGAGGAGAGAAACACAAAGGGTGGCTTCTCAGTCAACAGGGACAGGTTTATTTTAAACAAACCTGAGGGGGGCCGCTGGCTGAGTTAGGTCAGAGCCACATTCTCTTACAGACTAAGAGTTTTTAAGGATTCAGGGTGAGAGAGTTTATCAGAGGCTTGGACTGCTTCTGTGTCTCTTTATTGTGCTTATCTGGGAGGCAGAGTTGTATGTCTGTTTCCATACATCTTTGTGCAGCTGCAGGCATATCCCCCCAGGACTGCTTTTAGCTTCCCTATCTTAGTGCACCTGAAGGGAAAGGAATGTGCTTATTAAGGCCCACAGTTTTACTGGGGTCCACTGTATGAGGGTGAAGTTTGGCAGTTACCCAAGAGACTTTCCCCCCACCTCCCTCTATGACCGAGGTGTCTTATCTGTGTTTTACTGTCTGCTCTTCCTGGCTGCTTGTAGTTAGAAGTGATTTCCTTGAAATGCATGAGGCTAGAAAGGGAGGTGGAACTTAAAGTGCCAGTGTTTGTCCGAGATGACGCTACTCCTGCTCTGTCACCCAGTCCCAGCAGAAAGCAGGAAGACAGAATGGTTATCACCATTAAGTGAGTAAGACCAAAAAATCCCTTGGATGAGTAGTTTGATTTCCCCCATGAAAGGGGAAGATCTTTACACACAAGAATCTCTCAGCACATCCACCCCAGAAGGAATGCCCGTGTGTCCTGCAGAGGAAGCAGTTTCTTGTCTCCCATGGATGCTGACTCACCAGGATCATGTTTGAGAATGGCAACCTGCACTACGGACTTGTCTTCTTTCGTTTTTGGTTAAGTTGATTCAATACACCTGTGATACAATTCCAACCACTACTTTCTGACACTCAACCAAAGAAAGACATCTAAAGCCAGAGGGAGTGGTGCCTGTGGTGTATTTTGAGTGAGTGAAGTAAGGGGTTTCTAAGAGTTTGATAAATTTGACTGCTGAGGACTTTCATGTTTAGAATCTAACCCCTTTGAAAGATATAACTCCCGCGTACAGAATCAAGTATCTGTGAAGAACACACAAATAGCTTTCAGACAGAGTGTAAGAAGAATGCAAGTGTTAGAAGTTTAGCTCAACAAACCTTCCTTAGCTCCAGCTCTGTGGTAGTACCTGGTGGTCACAGATGAATACGACACAGGCATCCAGTAGAGAAGATGGAAGGGGAGGGATCCTACCTTTGTCCCTGACAAAGAGCTTCAGGGAGGGAAGGAGGGAAATAGACATTCCAGAAGGAACCATCCTGGGCAAAGCCTGGAGGGCAAAAGGAGGGTTTTAAGTAGTGTTCGCTCACACATGTTGAGGACTGCAAAAGGTTTTCTTAAGAAAAGTGGCATTTAAAAGGATCTCTGAAGCCTCAGGAAGCCTTCTCAGACCCCCAGAGCCTTTCACTAAATGATCATAGCATGCTGGGCTTCCCCTGCATGTCACTTATGACAGTCTGTAATCATGCATTGGTCTGGTGATGTTTTAATGGCAATCTCTTCCACCATGCCAAGAAGGCAGAGAATGTGTCACATTGCTCACCACTATATGCCCAATGGCTGGCACATCACATGTGCTCTATAAATGTTGACTAAACACGAGTGGGCAGGCTCTGCATTAGAAAGAGGAAACTAAGAAAAAAACACTGTAGTGCTGACACAGAGAAGTGTGGCTAGCCCAAGGCTAGGGAGCCAGGCTGAGAGCCCTCGAATGCCAAACCAAGGAGTTTAACCTGAAGGCTGGGTAGCAGGTGGACCCCTGAAATAAAGTTGCACAGGCAAGTGATTCACTCAGGACAGAGGGCAGGCACACACATGATTCAATAAAGATTTGGGCACCCATTGGACACCAGGCCCTGTGCTAGATGCTGGGGATTCCACAGCCCATCTGATGCTCTCAGCCAGACAGGCAGGAAGATGGCAAAAAATAAAAAAGGTAATTTCAGGGAGTTCAGAATGTGAAAGACACAAAGGGTCAGGAGGCTACATTTTAAAGGATGAGGAGTCAGCCATGGAAGAGGTGAAGGCAGGATATACCAAACCAAGGGAATAGCCAAGAGGTTAGAGGCTGGGCAGCAAAAGGGTGGGAAGAGACCAGGCTGGAAAGGCAGACAGGGCCAGATCACATAAGCTCTGATACGGTAAGGAGTTTGGGATCATTTTTTAAAAAATCCTACGGGAAGCATAAAGGATCGGTGGGCAAAAAAAAAAAAAGTTAGGGACTTCTTAGGGGGACAGTGGTATGGATAAGATAAATACTAAGGAAGGCCTATAAGTGAGTGCTTTCAATTCTCACTCATCTCCTAACTAAGAGAGATCCTTGAACCAGGAAAAGATAAGGGCTCCATGTTTTGAAGGCAGATGGACCTAGCCTCCCTTTCCGGAGAAAACTGCCTCCTGTAAATCCTCAAAGAGAAGGAGGGTTTTGTTTATCAGCACAGCCTCATTATACCCAAAGGCTCAAAAATTATTTGCTAAATGAAGTAAATTAGAGAGAGACTCGAAATTAAAAATAACTGTGGTGAGGGCAGAGGACTTTTGCTTATGGCACACATTGAGTAGTAATCAGCGGAAATATAATAGTACTCATTAAAGAGTGAGTCTTATGGCTTTACGACCCAGAGGAGGAGAGGTTCTAGAAGCAGACAGGGCTACTAGGGAAAAGGCTCAGCATTTTAGGCTGAGCTATGCTCCTAACTGGATGTGTAACTAAGGTAGGCCATCTCCTTCTCTGGGCTTCAGATTGCTTGAATTAACTGACGGAGCTGGAGTATTCACCAAAGAATTTCTGGGTGACTTCCAACTCTCTCTGTAGCTTTAAAACCATCCATCCTCCTTCTCTGGAGCAGAGAAGGTGCTCCATGAATATTTGCTGTATCAATGAAGCCTAACATCTCATTTTACAACACTGGAAACCAGGGCCTGGAGGGGTTAGGTAGGAGCTCAGGGCCAAGGAGCCAGTTTGTGGCAGTGTGTGGGGAGGCCCTCCGACCTGTGGCTTGGGTACTTCTGAGTTCTTGGGTAGAGTAACATCAAGGAAGCATTAGGTGGTCGGAGCTCAACTTTGGGGTGGGAGGTAGGCAGGGTTCTCCCTGCAATCCACTTGGCACTAGATTGGAAAAGGCTGTTCTGGGATCACAATGCCCAGGCTCAAACCCCAGTTCCACGATTTGCTGGCTGAGTGACTTTAGCCAAGTCTCCTGTGTCTGACTTGACTCTTCAGTAAAATGTGACCAGTAACAGAGTCTGACTTACAAAGGGCGCAGCGAGATCAATGAGACAAGCCAGGTAAGTTTCCTTGAACAGTGCCTGATAGGTAGCAGGGGGCTCAAAAACATTCCCGTTAGTAGAACTCCTAGCACCCCAGCACAGCACACGCTACCCCGAGTAGCAACTTTTCGGGACCCGCCTTTTAAAGGCGCGTGCAAAATGGCAACACGTGGGGTATGGCAGCAGCGGTAGTAATAATTAACAAACATACATTTCCAGTTACGAGCCACACGCAACGTGCTCGGCATTTCCCGTGCCCCAACCCGGCCTAGTTTACGACTTCCCACGCACAGGCCCCTCTAAGGTCAGGGTTCGGGCTTCACTGTGACCTTGGACCAGTCCCGTTTCCCCGAGAGCTTCGGTTTTCTCATTCGCAAAACACGAGTGGCGATCCCCCAGCCTCCCCGCCTCCGAGTGTCCCAGGGTGGGCAACCGGGCCGCGCCTCGGGTGGC
>NW_012116377.1:2288978-2358782 GCF_000951035.1 Colobus angolensis palliatus
CCGCCCCCTCCAGGCCTGCCCGCCGCGCGCCTGCCTCGGCGCCCTCTTAACCGCGGCCAGGCCCACCTCAGCCGGAAACTACATTTCCCAGCAGGTCGCGAGACCCTCGTCAGCTCTCCAGGCAGTAGAAACTACACTTCCCAGAAAGCTTTGCAGTGCGCAGGCGCATCAATGAGGTACTGAAATGTCCCTGACCCGTTTCCAGGTCTCGCCGCGCGCATGCGCAGAAACACTGGGCACACGGGGCGGTAACTGCATTAAGTCCCTCCTGGTCTTGGAGTCCACGCGGATTTTCGAAGCTGCGGCTGGCAAGAGGCCGCTGGACTCCCCGCTCCAGTCGTCAGCCCACTTCCTAGCTGAACAGCGCGAGGCGGCGGCAGCGAGCCGGGTCCCACCATGGCCGCGAATGTGAGTGTCCCCTGGCCACCCGGGCCACACCCAGGCTTCTCCGTCGCCCTGGAGCTCTTCCCCGGGGGCCTCTGGGTCCGTTTCGCCGTCTGGAGCTCCTCCCTGCGGCTGGTCCCGCATCTCCCTCTGCGCGCAGTGTTGGTGCCTTCGCCAGCTCATCCCTCTGTTAATCTCTCGACCGGTCCAGGCTTCTTTTGTCCGTGTTCTTTGGTCCGCCTAGTCCTCGGCGTTCGTGCGGAGGCGGACTCGGAGGTGCTGCTTCCGCACTACGATCTGCTTGTACGCCTCTCCGCGGCTCCTCCTTGCGTTCCCAGTTCCCTCCTGTATCTTGGGGCCCTGAAACCGTCCCAAGGTTGCGCATTATAAGAGCTGCACGGGAGCTCAGAGAGGGAGCCATTCCCTTGGGAGGGAGGAAGACGACCCAGCCCAAGTGGAGCTGTCCAGCAATGGACGGACGGGGCTGTCCAGGCGGGCAGAGAGCTCCCCGCTCTAGGGAGGCTGTGTAAACCGAGGCTGTGATGTTGCAAAAAGCTTAGGCTGGGCTGGGAGCGAAGGAGTCAGGGGGAGAGGGGGCATTTCTCTACTGTCAGGGCCCCTCCTCCTAGCAAGGATTTGGTTGGAGAAGGCCTGGCTGAGGGCTGTTCCTCCAAGGCCTCTTCTCCCTGCAACTAGCCTTTCTCGGGAAACTATTTAAGCCCAACATTCATTCAACACACCAAGCAGCGCCTCCTACCAGGGCTCTGGGTGTGGGAGAAGCTGGTGACTCACTTCTCCCCTCCTCTGTGAAAGTGCTTCTAGGGCCCGCTTAGGAGCCCAGCCATCCCCAGACACACCCTCCCTCCTGCTTTGGTAGAGTGTACTAGCAGCTCTCCCCTTGCCTGTCACACCCTATTTCCAGATGCTGCCTCTGTCCCCAAGCGTCCTCTCTGCCTCCCACACCCCTTGAGAGGCCAGGGTATGCATCACCCACAGCCCTAGTACACTCTGTCTCGGATTAGTATCATCTACACTCCCAGGACACTTTGGGCCCACAGGAGGGTTAGAAGCTTTGAATGGTGTACCTAGAAAGGCCTCAGAGGTATTGCGAGAGACTCAGGCTCAGCCAGGAGAGAGGGCAGTCAGGAGACCAGCCTGTTTGTAGTATGTGGACTCTGTCTGCTCCCATCACCACCACCAACATATTTTACAGATGGTGAACTTCCCCAGCAGGGGAAGGCACCTGCCCAAACTCTTGTGGCCAGCTTGGCATGCTGTGACACGGGAACATGCTGCAAAGGGCAGGCTTTGGAGTTAGGGAGACCTGGGGGCAATCCAGATTCTTCCACCCAGTAGCTGTGTGGCTTTCATCTCTCCAGGTTTATGTAGCCTCATGGATCAGTTACTGTGACATTTAAGGGAGACTGCTTAGCACAGTGCCTGGTGTGTCGTAGGTACTTAATACTTGAAAACTAGCCTGTCATTGCAGAGGGGAGCACAGATGGTCCCAGTGAATAGAGATCATCTTGGGTACATTGAGACCTGGCCCCTCACCAAGGAACATACATGCATTTGAGTATCCTCTGCTGCCAAGCATTTGTTGATTCATCCAGTAGCTGGGTACACATTTACAGCAGCCGCTAGGCTGGGTGAGGAAGAAGATAGTGGGATGGAGTAGGGAGGCAACAGAATTCTCAATCAGTATAGCAGCAGCAGTACCTATGGTGAAGGTACTATTCCCCTCTCCACTTTATAAGTGAGTAAACAGAATCAGAGAGGTAGAGCAATTTACCCAGGCTTCACAGCAAGTGATTGGTGAACCTGGGCATCGAACCCAGTTCTGTCCATTTCCAGGGCTTATGTGTCAGCCTCTGTTCCCACCACTCATTGCTCATTTCTTCTGAGTCCTGAGTGCTGGGACTGGGAGGGGATGTGTCACTGGGGATGTCTGTGTGTGTGTGTGTGTTTTTATATAATGTGTGTATACATGTAATATATATGTATATATAAGTATGTGTGTATATATAGATCCTTTATGATCCTCCATGTTTACTGGGAATTTTGGTTCAGAATGTGGGCTGGGTATGTCATGTCACTGCCTACCTCACCCCTCCCCTAGCCTGAGGGGCACCCTCCTGTACCTCTCTTCCTTTCCTCCAAGGCCATCTTTGAGCCCCTTATCTTGATGCTGGCTGAGGGGAGGCCCAAGAGGAAGCCACGCCTCCTTTTCCTGTTGCTGCCTGCAGCTGGCACCCAACATTCAACTCACATTGTAGCCCAAGAGATGGGGAGCACAGACTGGAATGAGTAATAGGAGAGTAGTCTCCAGTCTGCCTGGATTTGAATCCTAACTCTTCTTCCTCTTAGAAGCTGTGTGATCTGGGAAGATGACTTAACCCCAAGCCCGATTTTCTTATCAGTGAAATGGGGTCATTATGGCATCCAGCTCTTTGGGCTTCCTGTGGGCTGGCCTGTGATAGACCAGTGTGTTTGCCATTGTCATCATTATGATGGTCACCTGCCTGCCTGTGGTGATTCCCTCCCCTAATGTTTCCAAATGGTATGGAAAGTCAAGACGACTTCTGGATTCATGGACATCTGGTCACTGGAGGCCTTGGCTGGTGATATTCAAAGACAATCAGAATGTGACATCAGCTTTGTCCAAACAGAGACTCTGACTCAAATCACTCCTCTGGCCCCCAGTGCCAGGATGGGGCACTGTCTTAGCTGGGCCCCACTTTATATCTTTGTGACTTTTGTCAGCTCACCCCCAGCCTGGTGCCAGCCCAGTATCAGTTGTAGAGAAATCGGGTAACATTCCCACTAGCTAACATGTGTACAGTGTTTACCAAGCCCTCGGCCCTGAGCCCCCCAATAACTTCTTTGCTTCTCACCACAACCCTATGCACAGAGGAAATGGAAAGCACAAAGTGGTGAAATTGCTTTTGCCCAAGACCCTGTAGCTGGTATGTGGCAGAGCATAGATTCAAACCCAGTTCTTCTGGCTCCAGAATCCTGCCCTAGACAATGATGCTTTTGATCAGCAGTGGATGCACCCCAAATCATGCCTGTGTTATTGACCAAAGCCTGATCCACTCACCCTTGAGTTTGAGGCCCACTGTGAACCTGCCCAGAAATGCCTAGCTCCAAGCCCTTTCTTCCTCCATCCCTCCCACAACCCAGCCAAACCAGATAGGCAGCTGCTCCCCCAGGACCACTTCCTACTTCCTTATCACTGCTGACATGGTTCTCCCTTTAGGGATGCTCTTCCCCTAAGGTCTGTCTCTAAGATTCCACTCAAATGCCCCCTCCTCCAGGGAGCCTGCCTTGATACCCCTGCTGGAAGGGGTCACTCCTTGAGCACTGAGTCCACCCCTCTCACAGGACACTCTGTATGACCTTCTAGTATTATTTATGGTTGTGACCTCACTGCCCTAAGACTGTCTACTTCTGACCCCACAAGGGCTAGCACTGCCCTCAGAAAGCTCAGCCACTGTTTGCTGAATTTAATTAAAAATACCTCTCTAATAACCTCTTAGTAAAATAGCTTGGCAGTTTCATAAACACACATCTTCTCCGTGAGCCAGCAGTTGTACTCCTAGGTATATTCCTACGGGAGATGAAAGCACACGTCTGCATAAAGGTTCATGTATGAATGTTCAGAGCAGCGTTATTCATAATAGCCAAAACCTGGAAGCTGCCAAGATACCCATGCACTGACGAATGATTCAGCACATTGTGGTATAGTCATAAATGGAATACTACTCAGCCCTGAAAAGGAACAAACTCCTGATAAACACCACAACGTGGATGAATTGCAAAAGCAGTGCTCTGAGTCCAAGAAGCTGGGCAGAAAGGAGTTGGTGCCCTGATTCCATTTTTCTCAAGTTCTAGAAGAAACAAAACTAATCTACAGTGGGAGAAATTCAAATTCAGATTCTCCCCATCCCTACCAGTTACCTCTGGTTGGTGGAGAGGGGGAGAGTTGGCAGGAAAGGGGCACAAAGAAACTTTTTGGGGTGATGGAAATATTTTGTACCTAGCCAAACTGCACATTGAGTATCTGTGTGTTTTTACCACATACGGTTAAAACTAAAAACAAAACAAAAAAAACCTGAGTATAAGTAAATAGCAAATTTCATTTATTTTTAAAAAACTAATTTTCCTTCTGTGACTATGTTTCTTTTTCTTCAGTATTCCAGTACCAGTACCCGGAGAGAACATGTCAAAGTTACAACCGGCTCCCAGCCAGGCTTCCTGGAGCGGCTGAGCGAGACCTCGGGTGGGATGGTCGTGGGGCTCATGACCTTCCTGCTCTCCTTCTACCTAATTTTCACCAATGAGGTAAAATGTCTGGGGTCTTTCTGTGCAGAGTGAGAGTCCCCACCATGTCAGAGAGCAAAGGCCATGAACCCAGAGGCTGGATTTGATAATAAAGGGCCTAGATTTTACAAAAGAGAAAGAAGGATACTGAGTTAATCACAGTTCTTTGCATTGTGATGCATCCCACAGCTGATGTGAGCAGGAAGGGGAGTAGATCAGTTCACACACCTGAAAATCCAGGGCTTAACACCTGCCTCAGGCATAGTTGGATCCAGGTGTTCATGTTGGGTCACCAGGAGTCTCCATTTCTTCATCTTTAGCCTATTTTTCTCTATTATGGTGTATTTCTTGGGCAGGCACTTCCTCTGTGATGGCAAATGTGGCCCCAGCAACTGGCTTACATCCAACCACTTAGCCCAGGGAAGAGAAAAACCATTTGTTTATCTTCCTTCCTTTCCTTCCCTCCCTTCTTTCCCTTCCCTCCCTTCCCTCCCTTCCTCCCTTCTTTCCTTCCTTCCTTTCTTTTCTTTTTCTTTCTCTTTTTCTCTTTCTTTCTTTCTTTCTTGCTTTCTTGCTTTCTTTCTTTTTCTTTCTCTTTCTTTCTCTTTCTTTTTTCTTTCTTTCTTTCTCTCTCTCTCTGTCTCTCTTTCTTTTTTTCCTTTTTTTAAAATAAGACCTCATGATGCAACAGCATATTTCTAAATCAATTTAACAACAGTTACAGGGCAATCTCTCAGTGTCCTGGCTTAGCTGTCAGTCCTCTGAATCAGTCTCCGTGGCCAGGGGTCACTCACATGTTCTGATTGGCAAGGTCTGGGTCACATGATTTGAACAGGGGTTCAGATCTACCTAGGTAAACCACATGGACTGAGTAGGGAAGAGGAGAGCCAGGCATGGTGGCTCAGGCCTGTAACCCCAGCACTTTGGGAGGCCAAGGAGGGAGGATCGCTTGAGGCCAGAAGTTCAAAAGCAACCTGGGCAACATAGCAAGACCCCATCTCTACAAAAAATTTAAACCTAAAAATAAAATTAAGAAAAAGAAGGCAGAGAAAAATGGGGAGAAAGAGACAGGCAGGCAGAAACATCAGCTGTTCCCACCACTGGGGCAGTGCTAAGACTGGTGGGGGCTAGTGGGAACCAGTGGGGCAGTGAGAAGAAGTCTGCCTGAGAAAGCAGGAATCTGAATTCCAGTCCTTACTCTCTACTTGCTAGACCTCACTTTTCCAACTGTACAGTGGGGAGATGGGTCTCAGTGCTCCCCAAGGCCCCATCCTACCCTGATACTTTGCAACAAGCACAGTCATGTTGAGCCGCCCCCGAGTTGTTGAAATCCCCACTCCCCTTTGCTCCCAGGGCCGTGCGTTGAAGACAGCAACCTCGTTGGCCGAGGGGCTCTCGCTTGTGGTGTCCCCTGACAGCATCCACAGTGTGGCGCCAGAGAATGAAGGGAGGCTGGTGCACATCATTGGCACCCTGCGGACATCCAAGGTAGTCTTGGCAGGGGATGCTGACCTGCCAGTGGCTCGGGGCTCATCCTGGATGTTGTCTGGCTGAGGATTTGAAAGCATGGGCCTTGGAGATGGTCACACATGGGTGTGATTCCCGACTCCACCGCTCAGCAGCTGTGTGGACTTGTCTATCCTGAGTCTCAGTGTCTTCATGTATAAAATGGGAATGGTAATAGTAACAAGCTTGTGGCCAGCCTTGAGGATTTCGTGAGATGAGATAACTAACGTCTTGATACAGTGGCTGGCACTCAAGGAGGTGCTCTCATGATTGTGATGACTGTGTGTGACCAGTGTAAGGCCACAAAACTACCCTGGGCACCAGAGCTTTCGTGTTATTTGAACACCCTGTACGCTGTTGGCACCATGCCATTGGGCCATGCAGCCCAGGCCTGTACTGTGAGGGTCACGGGCGCTATGTGTGAAGAACTTGGGACAGGCAGTGTCCTTGATCCTCCCCTGCAAAGCAGCCTAGGGCTCTCCACCCTTGTCCCCTTCTCTATTTCTTCCTCTTCCAGTCCAGCTTCCCCTCAGCCAGGCTTTCTGGGCTGACATGAATCTTATCTTTTATTTTTTTGGTTTCCTTGATTCTGTTTGAAGCTTTTGTCTGATCCAAACTATGGGGTTCATCTTCCGGCTGTGAAACTGCGGAGGCACGTGGAGATGTACCAGTGGGTAGAAACTGAGGAGTCCAGGTGAGGCACCAGGGGCTGAAAACTCTGTTGGGGTAAAGGAGGAGTGAGGTGTAGGTGTCAGGATAACATGCAGATACCTTTCATTTTGATGCCTTTGAAATTCAAGGATAACATCTTCCTGTCAGAAAAGTGTGAAATTATCCCCAAATTAATAGCCAGTGATTTGGAAGTGGCAAAAATCCAGTGAAGAGTGGCCCCAAGAGGAAAGGGGGATCGAGTCACTCCCACATCTGGGAAGTTCCAGAGATGCACAGGCTTGAAGCATGACTTGGAGCAGGCGTGAAACACTGTCATTGGGATCAGCATGTCACCCCCGAGACCCCACTGCATCTGTCTGTGTTCCGCCTTCCCATCAGCTGTGTTAGTCCCATCTTCTCTCCACTTACAACTTATCATTTCTGACAGGAGTCCCGGGGCAGGTTCTCATTGACCACGGCTGGGGTCACCTGGAGCTGGGGGTGGGTTCAGCCCCACCTGAATCACATGGACTGTGACTGATGGGTGGGGAGGTGACGGGAGGAGCAGGAGAAAGGCAGCTTCAGGAGGCCCCCGCAGGGCTGTCCTGGAGCACAGGGTGCAACCAGATCTCTGAGCCCAAAGGGCAGGGCTGGGCCCCTTGGTGTAAGGCCAGTGGGGGTAGATTTCAGCTCAGGATGGGAGTGCGCTTTCCTCCAGGCAGCGCCTTCGAGGGCGGGAGCTGGCTGGCTGTCAGGAGTGAGTGCCCTATCTTGGGGCTGATGTAGAGAAGGCATCTGCCCCCATCTGGGGAGTCTGCATCTGGTAACCCTGAGGTTGCTTCTGGCTCAGATGCTTAGAGGTTAGACTGTCCAGGGCGACGAGGCTAACCCCCATGGCTGCCTTGCTTTCCCTGCAGGGAGTACACTGAGGATGGGCAGGTGAAGAAGGAGACGAGGTACTCCTACAGTGAGTACTGGGCCCCTCACGTGGTCTCTACCCATGGTGGGGGCCCACAGCAGTGGCTGGACAGCAGGGCTGTGGGTTGGGCCATGAGAAGGATTCAGCACCAGGCATCAGAATCCCTGGGTGCCAGTCTTCAGAGTCCTGCTCTCCCAGCCATCCAGTGAGGCTCCCTGACCCACCCCTTTGGCTGGGAGATAGGAGGAACTGGGCTGGTGGGTATCAGCCATGTGCCACTCCTACCCAGCCTCTGAGTTGATTCCTTTCCCCGAGCAGACACCGAATGGAGGTCAGAAATCATCAACAGCAAAAACTTCGACCGAGAGATTGGCCACAAAAACCCCAGGTGAGAGCCAGGCCCCAGGCCTGACTGCAGCCTTGTCTATACTGACAGGTCTCTAGCCTCAGCTTCTTTATCTGAATAACAGGATTGAGTTAATCCTGCTCCATGGGTTGAAAATGTGGGACATGGTTTTGAGACCAAGCCCTGTGCTGGGCACCAGGAACACAGAGACCCGTCTCCCCTGACCCCCAACGAGCTCCCTACAAACAAGTCACAAATGAAAGGCCTGCACTAAGCATCTAAGGGGATGTGCACACACGGGGCCAGGCAAGCATTTTGTTAATGGTTTGCCATGGGTGGGAGGACAATTAGGACAGGCTTTCCAGAGGCAGCAGCATTTGTTGAGGTTTCTCAGGATTTCAGCAGAGGGAGGTTAGCTCCATGGCATGCCAGTGGTGAGGGGGGCGTAACACTTGTGTGTGGCTAGAGAGCAGGCCTTGTTTAGCAATGGTCTGGGCTGTGCCAGTAAGATGGTCAGGGGATGGAATGCTCTGGGAGGGGCTAGTGAGGGGTGTAAGGTCCATGCAAGATATATCTGACAGCGGTGTGTGGGGCAGGACAGGCTGGCAGGGGTCTAGGCAAGAGGGTAGGAAGCTCCAGGGAACAGGAGACAGAGTGAGGGCACTCAGCCCAGGGGAGGGGGCACAGGGGCCCTGGGGTGGACAAGAAAAGATGTCTGCTGTGCCTGGGCTAATCTGGACTTGCAGGAACCCCCGGGTGGGGACCCTGCCCAGCACAAACAACCCAGAGGGACCCAGGCAGCTCCCACACTGGTGCCCATCTCTTGACCAGCTTCCTCTCTCCTACAGTGCCATGGCAGTGGAGTCATTCACGGCAACAGCCCCCTTTGTCCAAATTGGCAGGTTTTTCCTCTCGCCAGGTAAGTCTCAGACCTCTCCAGAGGAGTTTGTGCCAGAAGCACAAGGCCCCTCCCACGGCCGGAGCTCTCAGCACTCAGCCTTCAGATGGCTAAAGGCACAGGATCAGTCTATACCTTTCCCACCTCCATGCTTTGGGCGGCCAGGGGAAGGCGAATCCCCAGGGGGCAAGGGCTGACGTAGAAACCCCCACCCCACTCCATCCTACCAGGTTCCTCTGAAACCTGGGTTGTTCCAGAGAATGACTCAGGCATGCATCCTCACCCTGCTGCGTGCCGGTGTCTGCCTGCCTTCCTCATGCAGTCTCCTGCGTCACGCAGTCTCCTTCCTCAAGCAATCTTCCTCCTCAAGCAGACTCCAGCTAGTAGTAGACATGGGCAGCTCAGTGCTCTCGGCCTAGGCCTCCCCCTCTGAGTCCCACCTGTGCCAGGAAGGCACTAGCTCATCACAGGCACCCCCCCATTGACTCCAAGGAGAAGCTTGCAAGGGACAAGGTGGCACCATGGGCTGGAGTAACCCTGGGGCTCTGTTCCTGGGCCTGACCCGTGAAGGTGGGAGAAGATACCAAGGGCCCAGATAGCCCTGGGGAGGCTGGGGGATCCTGAGCCTGGCCTGGCCGCCTTCTGTCTGCTTTGTTGCTGGATGGTGCCTGCTGTGCCAGCTGGGCCTGCCCTCAAGTAGCTCTCAACCCAGGAGGCAAGTCAGGCTTGGACATGGATGGCTGTAACCTTGATGGAAAGGAAAACGGCTAAGGCCACTCCCAGGGCTGTGGTCACTCTGACTTGGTGGGAGAGGGCACAGGGAAAGCTTCGTGGAGGAGATGGTCTAACCCAGGGGAAGCCATGGACCAGACAGATCAGAAAGAGGCACCGGAGGCGGGAGCGCCACGTGTGCAGGTTTCAAGGGCGCGGGGCAAGGGGGTCAGGCCAGGGACTTTGCAGATTGAGGTTTTCACCTAGTCCACTGGGTTTCTGACCACTCTGGTCCCCTCAGGCCTCATCGACAAAGTCGACAACTTCAAGCCCCTGAGCCTGTCTAAGCTGGAGGACCCTCACGTGGACATCATTCGCCGTGGAGACTTTTTCTACCACAGCGAAAATCCCAAGTATCCGGAGGTATGCGGAGAGGCTTGGGCTCTCCAAGTAGGAGGGTCGGGGCCCTAGGATCGGGTTCCTGCACCAGGCAGATTCAGTTCAGTTGCACGCACAGCTGCACTTGGCCAAGTGCAGCTGGAGTGGGAGAGGCCTTCTGGGTGACAGCACAGCCTGAGCACAGGTGTGGAGGTGGGAGAAGAGCCTGAGGGGCGTGGCCGAGGCATCCTGGACCTGGGCCCGGGTCAGCTACTCCCTGCCTTACTCTCCCTGCTTCTCTTCCACCCCCAGGTGGGAGACTTGCGCGTCTCCTTTTCCTATGCTGGACTGAGCGGCGATGACCCTGACCTGGGCCCGGCTCACATGGTAACCTGGCTTCCCAGGGGCAGACACTAAGTCAAAGCCTCACGACTGCCCCGGACAAAGACAGCTTCGTCAATGTCAGGAGCGCTTGGACTCCCTTTCCCCTGGGGAAAGCACACGCTCGCACGCACTCTCAGCCAGGCATGCTTCTGAGCAGTTTCAGAGCTCCGTGTCCCCACAGCCATCCATGGACCCCATGTTAAGAAGGGCAGCTCCAAACGGGTCTCACAGTCGCGCCTTATGACAGGTGTTCCAGTCACATGCAGACCCTCTCCTCAAGCCCGTTTTGATCTGTCAGTAATTGGTCTTGTGTTCCTGGCCTGTGTGCAGTCCCGCCCCAGCCCCTGCTCTGCCCGCTGCCCAAGGTACTGCCTAGAGCTTTGAATGCAGCAGCTCAGCCAGAGCTGCAGGGGCTGATGCACCTCAGGTGGACATATATAGAGAGAAGCCCCAGGGTCTCTGTGCTCTCACTTCCCTGGCTGGCACCCAGTCCCGGGAGGGTTGGCCACGGCTCTTGGGAGCGTGTCTCCTGCTGGTCACCCCTCGGCTCTAACGCCAAGTCCTCTGTCCAGGTCACTGTGATTGCCCGACAGCGGGGTGACCAGCTAGTCCCATTCTCCACCAAGTCTGGGGATACCTTACTGCTCCTGCACCATGGGGACTTCTCAGCAGAGGTGAGTGCTGTGCCCCACTCGTATGGTGGGGGAACAAGCATGTCCTGCCTTCCTTCCAGTGGTTATTTAATAAGATCACACACTACCAGGGGTCATAGCCAGTGAATGAGGCAAGAAGAAGAAATAGCGGAATTTTGAGTATCCCTCATCAAAGTGTTTGACCAGGAGTTTTTCAGATTCCAGATTTTCTTGGATTTGCAGATATTTGTATATACATAATGAGATCTTTTGGAGATGAGATCCAAGTCTAAACACAGAATCTATTTAATGTTTCATGTGTACTTTGTACACATCGCCTGAAGGTGATTTTATACAATACAACCCGTCACGTCACATATGGTCAAGTGTGGGATTTCCACTTGTGGCGTCATTTTGGTATTCAGAAAGTTTTGGATTTTGGAGCATTTCAGCGTTTGGGTTTTAGGATTGGGGATGCTGAGTCTGTCTTGAACCCTCAGTGTGCAGGACTGTGCTAGGCACTAAACTCACTCTGCCTCACAGACTGTCCAGTAGAGGAGTGAGAGTGACAGAAGCTCGTAAGTACTGATGCATTGTGCCGAGTGTTGGAAAGAGAACAGGTGCTCTGATACCAGTGGACATCAGAATAGGACATCCATTTCTACAGTGATCAAGCAGGGCCTCTGACAAGTGAGTTTTGCTGACGAGAAGGGGTTAACCCTGGAAGAATCAGTGGTCAGTCAGTAGTTCCAGCAAGAACAGCCCAGTCCGGGCACGAAAGGGTTCGCCTTTTCAGGGGGCACCCAGAGTGCTGTGGCCACAGCCCAGAGCAGGGAGAGGGAGTGGGTGGGGGGGCTCCACCATGGTCTGTGTCCTTCCAGAACATCAGCAGGGCAGGGAAGGATTTTGGGCCTCAGCTACCTGAGTATCCCTCTCCCATTGTATTTACACTGGGAGGGCTATACCTCCCCCGGGTACCAAGGAAAAGGGGTGCCAAGATGTGCTGATTAGTTCAGTTCTATGCCTTAAAAGTTAGCCTGTCTTCTCTAGGCAGGCAATCCTTCTTTGCAGCAGAAAAATCGAGTCTTTAGTTTTTCTGTTGTTGATGAACACAGATCTCCCTGGTGGGGCACTCTATACCTGCCTTAACCAGGACTGCTGGAGTTTTCATGCCAGAAGGGCGAGAAAGGGGCAAGGCAGCAGCCAGGCATCAGGGGTTAGCTGTGACTTTTTGTTCCTGTTATTAGATCGTCAGCAGCCATCTGTCCCCTTAACCTCCAGCCCGTGGTGGTGCTTGGGCCTCACCCACTCCTGCTACCTGGCCAGGGCTAGGTTGTGGTCAGGCTGTTGCCCAGGAGCCCAGTTACCAACCTCAGGGTAGGGCTGCCACCTCCCAGCCTAAAAGGCCATGAGTCACCCTTCACCAGCAGCTGAGGGTCCCCAGTGAGTTTCTAAAATTAGGAGGCCCAGTCCAGGCCTTGCTCTCTCTCCCAGGACTGAGGCCCAGCTCACAGAGCCACCCCTCCAGAGAGGAGTGGATAGGGCCCATGGCTTAGGTAATGCCCCAGAAAGGAAGGCCTTGCAGTACAGATGCTCAGGCGGCCTCCTCACCCCCGGGACCTCCTGCTGCTTAGCATCCCAAAGCCCTGTCTTCCCCCAGCCCGGACCTCACCCCCACACAAGGTCTGGGGTCTCTGCCAAGTGGAAGAAAAGGCCCAGAGCCAGGCAGACAGCTCAGGGCGAAAATCAGGATGCCCCGATTCCAGTCCCAGGGGCAGGAGAGTACAGCTGCCCAAACAGGCACACTGCAGACGGCCCTGGCGCTGCCTCCCACCTGCTATAGGACCTTGAGCTGGTGCTGATCTCTCAGCCTGTTTCCTCATTCGTGAAGGGGAAAATGTTTAAGTACTATTAGTAATAGTCACATCATCCCTAACTGGTTTGGTTGTTGAGGATTATTCATTCATTCAGAAAGTTTTCATTGAACACCAGGTACTTCACAGACACGCTCCTTGCTCTTAGAAATGTAGCGTTTAGTTAACTGCTTGAGGTGAGACCTTGGGCACATGACTTATGTGCCCTCTCAGAGCCGTAGTTTCCTCGTCTGTAAATTGGAGGTAAGTATTCCTACCTCACTGAGTGAATCTGAGAATTAAGTAATACTTGTAAAACACTTCGGACAGTATCAAATAAGGATCAGTGTGACCTGTTTTTGTTATGGACTCTGAGAGAGGGCCTGATTCAGATTAGAAGGTCAAGGAAAGCCCTCTGAAGAAATGGGGTTCGAGCAAAGCTGGAAGACTATGTAGGAAAGCTGGCCAGGCATCACTGCAGGCAATCGCTGTAGGCAGAGCAAACCCATGCACAGAGGCGAGAGGACACTCGACCTGGACTGGGGACAGCAGCCAGCGGGGTCAGGGCACCAGCAGCAGGGTTGGTGTTGGGGGGATGTGGCAGGGCTCTGGCAGGTGGCTGTGTGGAGAACACGGAGTGGGGTGATAGAAGCAGAGCCAGTGAGGCTCCTGCAGGCAGACGGTGGCGAGAGACTCGGGAATATGTGGCCTGGACTGGATAGGGTGGTAGGGGAGGAGCGGGCCATGTCTTTCCCCTAGATGTGAGTGTATGGGTAGGTGTGCCATGTGCTGAGATGGAGAAGGCACCAGTGTCAGCACTGGACAGGCCGACATGTCAAGTGGAAATGTCGAGGAGGTGGTGGTAGCCGCAGGTTTGTGAGGCCCAGGAGAGGGCCAGAGCTCCAGCTTTAAATTGGAGGGTCACAGCGTACGGAGGCCAAGGAAGCAGATGGGATGTCCAGGGAGAGAGTATGGACTGAAGCAGCTAAAGAATTGCAGCATCTAACAGACAGGAAGAGGAGCAGGGACAGCGATGGAGCCTGAGAAGGCGGGTGCGACGTCCCGGGCCATGTGCAGAGGGTCCACGATTAAACAGATCACACACAGCACAGAGCATGCTGCTCAGCAGGCACGCTCAGACCTGCTCAGGGGTGGTGGGGAGGGTCCCGCTCATTCCAGGTGAGACCGTGGGCTGAGGGCTCCAGGTGCTGGCAGCCTCTGAGCTGAAGAGGGCCCGTACCTTCCACAGAGATCTCATGCCTTGCCCTGTGCTCTGCCAGATGGGCAGAACGACTTAGCCCTATAGGAGGCTTGCCCCACCTCCCTCTGGCCTGTTCGGAAATGGCCAACAGCTCCTGAGTTGATCCAGCCCACTCAGCACCTGCTCTGCTGACTGGGTACACCGCTGGCCCTCAGCATCCTGACCTGCCCCACCTTGTCCTGCAGGAGGTGTTTCATAGAGAACTAAGGAGCAACTCCATGAAGACCTGGGGCCTGCGGGCAGCTGGCTGGATGGCCATGTTCATGGGCCTCAACCTTATGACACGGATCCTCTACACCCTGGGTAGGTGTCAGAGTGGGTCACTGCCCTCCCTCCTGCACCCCCACTGGCCTCTGCCTGTCGCATCATCTCAGCCCTTCCAGCCTGATGGGATGGCCCCTGCGCAGAGACCAAGCATTTGGCTCATCTCTGTGTCCCCGCTCCGTAGCCTTGGGATGAGGGAGCAGAGGAAGGCAGGCTGAGGGCAGGAGCTGCCAGGGGTGAGGCTGGGTGGGGCTGACTCTGGGGCACTGGTCTCACTCCACAGCCTGAAGGTTCGTCCATCCGCTGGCTCGCTCATTTGCTCATTCCTTTGATCCACAATTGAATACCACATGGGAGCCTGCCAGACCTGCATTTGAAATCTGTCACATCCAAGCTCTGGGTGCTTGACCATTCCCTTCCCACCTCAGCTTCAGTCACCTCACCCCTCACATGCAGAGTTTTATGAAATGTGGCAAATAGGAAACACCCAAAACTATCATGCTTCCTTCCTCACTCCAAAACCTGGGCTAGATTTGGGCAGCCAGCAAGTCCGGAGCATGAAGGAGTTCTGGGCCGCTCCTTGGCCTGAGGTTGGCACCAGCAAGCTCAGTAGGAGTCCTGTGGCCCAGCGTGGTTTGGGATCTGAGTGCCCAGGGTGACTAAGTACGTTCTGGGCCCAGGAGGATGGGGTTCCTCAGAGGACTCTCCATCCAAGCCTTTCCCTGGTGTGTGTCCCTTCCAGTCACATGTTTGGGTCACGCCTTTTCTGGGTGCCAACAGAAACCTCTTTCCCACTCAAGATGCACAAGTCAGAAGAGGTCTGGCTGCACATCTCGGGCTGTCTGAGGTGGGGGGACCACCTCCTTTGTTTACAGTTAGGAAAACAGGCTCGGGAAGGGAAGGACTCTTTCCTTGAGCCTTTCTTTGGACAGCTGAATTGTGCTCAGAAAGACTAGTGACATGGTGGGCACATTAGGGAGACATCAGCATTTAAACGGAATCCTCTTTCTTGCCTGTGTGACCTTGGGCAGACCAGTTCCCTTCTGGAGCCTTGGTTTCCTCATGTCTGTCTCAGTGGCCCTTCTTTGGATCTCTGACGTCTATGATCCCAATTCACTCTATGTCTGGAATGAGCCAGACTCAGGACAGACTTAGCGCATGGAGGGACCCCCAGGGTGGGTGGGGTGAGTCGGGAGTGCAGCGGGGAATGTGTTTGATAAATACTGACCGCCATGTGTAAGACTCCACAGCAAGAGAGACAGATAAGGATTAGAGCAGCGGCTCAGAGCCCAGGCTCTGGGCCCAGACAGTCTTGAGTTCAAATCCTGGTTCTGGCACTTTCTAACAGGAGGATTTGGGGTGAGTTTCTTAATACCCTGAGCCTCAGTGACCCCGTGGGTAAAATGGAGTTAAGAAGAGTACCTACCTTATGGCATGGGCATGAGTGCTTCATGAGATGGCGCACATAGTGTCTAACACATAGGCAACATTCAGAAACATGAACTTTGCTTATTGTAAGGGCTGAGTAGCAGTGCTATATGGGAGCAGACCAGGTTGAGGCCAGGTGGTGGCTTGCAGGGTGTGCTGCAGGCATGGTGGGGCACCAGGGGTTGCTCTGCAAACCCAGTGATTCCAGACCACTGGTGGTCTGGGAACTGAGCAAAGATTCCCTGAGTGGACATCAGCTATGGAATGCCAACCTGGAGAGGTCATACAAGGCAAGAATAGGGTAATTCCTTACGAATTTAGCTGGATTCTGGGCTTTCTCCTATTGGACCAATAGTTTGTGAGATTCTTGAGGAGAGGCCAATGCTTTGGCTAATTTATTTCCTCTAGTACCTGCTGGTTCAGTGCTGGGCACATAAATAATCAGTAACATCCTGCTGCATGAATGAACCAACACCTCTAGGAACGGCTGAGAGGCCCAAATGGGCACTTACAGGAGGCTCCATCCACAGCCTCTTGTATAAGT
Source organism: Colobus angolensis palliatus (assembly GCF_000951035.1). Lineage (NCBI taxonomy): Eukaryota > Metazoa > Chordata > Mammalia > Primates > Cercopithecidae > Colobus > Colobus angolensis. The sequence goes on from NW_012116377.1 coordinate 2,305,461, forward strand.
GTGCAGGACCCAGGGTATTTCCAGCATTACAGGCAAATGTCTTTATACTGGCCTCAGACTACTCTCCACATATAGTATTAACGTTTACAAAGCACTGCCACGTCCTCTACCCTGGAGCAGGGTAGAGTGGGTGGCTCAATGTGCCCAGCCACGCAGCTCATAGCAGAGGCTCCTGTGCTCCCTTAGCTCTCAGAACGAGGCTCCTTGCCTTCCACCCCACTGACCCTCTGCCCTCCTCACGCACGTAGCAACAGGGGCCCATCCTCACCTAGGGACAGGAGCGATCTGCTGAGCGTGAGGTGTAGAGCGGGTGGCACCTCATCACCTTTCTCCTTTCCACAGTGGACTGGTTTCCTGTCTTTCGAGACCTGGTCAACATTGGTCTGAAAGCCTTTGCCTTCTGCATGGCCACCTCGCTGACCCTGCTGACCGTGGCGGCTGGCTGGCTCTTCTACCGGCCCCTATGGGCCCTCCTCATTGCCGGCCTGGCGCTGGTGCCCATCATTGTTGCTCGGACACGGGTGCCGGCCAAAAAGTTGGAGTGAAAAGACCCTGGCACCTGCCCGACACCTGCGTGAGCCCTAGGATCCAGGTCGTCCCTCACCTCTGACCCAGCTCCATGCCAGAGCAGGAGCTCTGGTTGGTTTTGGACTCTGCACCCTCTCTCCTCTTCAGGGGCCAGACTTGGCAGCATGTGCACTGGGTTGGTGTTCACCATCTCATGTCTTCCCCACATCTCTTCTTGCCAGTAAGCAGCTTTGGTGGGCAGCAGCAGCTCATGAATGGCCACCTGACAGCTTCTCCTGCTGTTTCCTTCCTCTTTCTTGGACTGAGTGCATACGGCCAGCCACTCAGCCCACTGGCAGCTGACGACGCAGACACGCTCTACAGAGGCCTGCTGATAAAGGGCTCAGCCTTGCCGCGTGCTTCTTCTCATGACTGCACACAAGTGCCAGGCTTTGCCGCCACCACCACCAAGCACTTCTGTGATCCTGAAGGGCGGCCGTTAGTCATTACTGCTGAGTCCTGGGTCACCAGCAGACACACTGGGCATGGACCCCGCAAAGCAGGCACACCCAAAACATAGTCTGTGGCTGGAACCTGGTTTGGTGTTTAAAAGAGAAGAAACACTGAAGATGTCGTGAGGAGAAAAGCTGGACGTACGTTGGGCTTCACACTTATCTTATGGCTTGGTAGAATCTTTGTAGTGTGTGGGATGTCTGAAGGCCCTATTTAAGGTTTTCTTCATTACTTTGCTGCTTTGTATGTACTTTCCTACCCCAAGAGGAAGTTTTCTGAAATAAGATTTAAAAACAACAACAAAAAAACACTTGAATGATTAATATTTCAGACTGTTACAGGAAACACCCTTTAGTCTGTCAATTGAATTCAGAGCACCGAAAGGTGTTAAATTGGGTGTGTGGTTTGACTGATAAAAAGTTACCTCTCAGTATTCTGTGTCACTGAGCAGCCTTACAACAGATGCTTTTGAAACAAGTATTAGCGAAAGGATTTGTTTTCACTCTGGGAGGAGAGGTGGAGAAAGCACCTGCTTTCATCCTCTGGCATCAGAAACTCCCCTGTGCACTTGAAGATGGTTTAAAAGATTAAAGAAAAGATTTAGAGAAAAGGTTGGAAGCTTTATACTAAATGGGCACCTCCATGGTGACCCCCAGTCAACCACAATCAAGAACTGAGGCCTGAGGCTTGCTGTACAGTGCCCATGCCTGCCTGGCTGCTTTCACCTGGGAGTGCTTTCGACGTGGGCACTTGGGCCTCCTATGGCTGCTTCTGACTGGTTCTTTCATGTGTTGTGTCCATAGCTTTAGTCCTCTTAAATAAGATCCACCCACACCTAAGTCACAGAATTTCTGAGTTCCCCAACTACTCTCACACGCTTTTAAAGTATGTTGTAACCAAGATGCCTTAAATGATTCTTTGTATACCCTTTCTGTCATACTCAGAAACCGTTTTGTGCCTGCTGGGAGTAATTACTTCAGCAACTAAGTATTTGGTAGCTGAATAAGGGGTCAGAACTTCTGAAACCAGTGATCTGTAATCATCTCTACTGGCCTGGGGTGCCTATGCTATAAATGAGTTTCTTCACATGAAAAACACAGCCAGTCCAAGATAAACTTATCTGGGTTTAGAATACGGTGGTATTCACTAACTGCTTATTACGTGAGCAATTTCATCAAATCTCCAAACTCTTAAGGGATGCTTTTGGAAAACACGCAGTATACCTAGATGATGACTAAATGCAAAATCTCTGGGCTTTGGTTTAATTTTTTTCTAATAAGGATTTTAAATTACTGCCAACTTCAAAAGTGTTCTTAAAGAGAAAAATAATGTTAAGAAAAATTGGAAAGCTTTGGAAAACCAAATTTGTAATATCATTGTATTTTTGGTTAAAAATTTTGAAATAAATTTCTAAATATCTTCTGGTGTGGGGCTTTGACAAACATCCTGTTTTTAGTTTCAGGTTTTTTTTTTTTTTTGGCATTCTTTCTGAAATTTCTATAAAGAATTCAGCCATAGGATTTATTGAGAACTGAATTTTGTGGAAATTGGAGCTTTTAGTGGTTAAAATAAGTTAATTTTTTTTTTTAAGGGCAACTCAGTATCTCTAGCACTCAGAAGCCTTCCATACTGAAGCCCACTTTGTTTTGGCTCGATTTAAAATGAATGACTCAGGCTTCACGCATCTTCAGAATGTGCTAGAAGAAGTGGAAGGGGCAGCAGTGTGCTCCACTGCCAAAGGCATCCTGAGTTGGCATGCAGACCTGCGTTCTGAGCCAAAGATTGCTACATACTGGCTGTGATGTTGGGCAAATCAAAGATCTGAGTCTGTTCCCTCAACAATACAATGGGAACACTTGTCCACCTCACAAGGTTGTTGTGAGGGCCAAATGAGACAAAGCCAATAGAATACCTGACGCATGCAGCATTCATTGTTCCTTCATCTTGCTTCCTGTTCTGAAGGAAGGCTGCTAACTGCCCACTCTGATGCTAGCAGTTTGAGTGCTTTATTTTTTACAAGCAGGTGAGTGGTAACTTTCCCAAACCTACTCTTCTGTTTCTCAGAACCTACTATTTCATTTCCCTAATGCCTCCTAGTAGGTGACATATGCCTGAAGTTATTTCTGCAGAGACATGGCAATGCCATCATCCAAAACCCCAGAAAGACAAGCGTGGTGGTGCATGCCTGTGGTCCCAGCTACTCAGGAGGCTGAGGTGAGAGGATTGCTTAAGGCCTGGAGGGGGAGGCTGCAGTCAGCTGAGATCACACCAGTGCATTCCAGCCTGCGCAACACAGTGGATCCCTGTCTCAAAAAATAATTTTTAAAAAAATAACAGAGAACAAGTTGCCTCTAGGAGGGCCGAGCTCTGGTGAGGAAGTCTGAGACTAGTTTCCATAGCAATCCCAGTCTGTTTCTCAACAAGAGGTTCCAGCCAGCCTCTTGCCACATATGAGTCATAAACGAAGTGTTTTGTTTGTTTCCCTTGGATAAAAGTGACTCAGATTTTTAATGGCTCCTCTCAAGATCTCTTCACTAAACACAGAAAAATCCCGTATGTAATGAATTCCCAGCCTACATGAAAACAAAATAGAATCTTTCATGCTGTCTCAACATATGAAGAAACTGCTCTGTTACCTGGGTGTTCTTACTGATGTCAATCTGAAAGAAGCTGGGCACAGGCAGTGGTGTGTGGGTGCCTGCAGTCCTGAGGAGCTGGGACTGTTTCCCGAACAATGCCTTTCCACCACACACGGTGGTTGTGAGGGCCAGCTGAGGTAAAACCTTTAGGAGGACCACTCAAGCCCAGGAGTCCAGCCTGGGCAACACAGTAAGAGCCCGTCTTAAAAAAAAAAAAATCTGAAAGAAAATATAGAGCCAAATCTTTAGATAAATGCTTTATTTTTTTCTCAAAATGTTATAAAAGTTATTTCTCCTTAGTACAGAGAGCTTTATACATTTTATCTAGTAATGAACAGAATCTAGTTTAACACTGATCTATTGTACTAACATTTCCTTAATTTTCAATTCGTATTTTTCCTTTTCTTTCCTGATTTTAGCTCTTTTTGTAGGCTTCTGCCACTGCAAATGTTACTTGGAAAACTAGATCCCAGCAATTCCATAATCTGAGATGACCTGTATTTCTCTGCTCTCTCCCTTACTGCAAAGAGGCAGCAAGGGCAGCATTAGTAAGCCTGACTCAGGGGAAGGTAAGCGGCCTGAAGATAAAGGGTCCTAGGTCCGCAACCGAGGCGAGTGAACTTGTCGGACAGATGAAGACTAACTGGAAGAAAGGATCAGCACGTTCATGGATGCACCACCATCCAGAAATCTCCCGGTGGCTTCCATACATAAACTGATGTTTCCAAAGATGGAAAGAACAGGTCTAGGAGGCAGGAGAGTATCTTCCAGCAAAGTGTTCTGTAGCTCAAAGAGTGAGTGGGCTTTGGTAGCAAAAAGCTTTGAAGACTTCACCCTGGGTGGATCTGACAAGGGCTGGGGCCAGGCGGGACCTACAGCACCTCCTCAGCTTGGCCTCCTCTCCCCTGGCCCTGCCTTGTGCATGCTGCCTCAGTTTGCCTTCTCAGTGAGAAGCCCCCACCACCGGGGGCTGGGCATGCCCAGGGCAGGTGTGGGGCCTGTAGCGGGGCAGCAGCAAGTGGTGGGCGCCCCGGTAGTGGGTGCTCAGCTCACAGCTTCTCAAATGGGAACAGGTGGGAAGCTGCTGCCTTCTTTTCCCTTTTGGTTTTCCTGGGCCCACTCTTCAGCTTCTGCTTTTCTTCATCTTCTCGGTTTTGAGGCCAGGAGGCAGCCAGTATCCTGGCTGCTTCTGCTTGAGAGCTGGTCCCCTCCTCTTCATCAGAAGAGAGTCCACCTCCTGCATCTGTGTGGGGAGCTGCTGCCTCACTCTGGTCAGGTGGCAGTGGTGGGAGGACACAGGCCAGGGTCAGTAATCAGCTACCAGGAAGCCCCATGAAGAGGCAGCAAGTTCTCAGCCTGCCCTAAACTGTGTAACTCTGGGAGGATGAGGGCATGGGGACGGGGCGGGAAGAGAGCCCAGACCCTTCTTACTGAGCCTTCCCTAGCCTGGGGTGCATCGAAGCAGACACCAGAGCACCTGCTATAAGCTGAGTGCTGGGGAACACAAGGATGATGGCCGGGCAGGAAGCTGCCCTCTAGGAGCACACCGCCGCATCTGGGGATGCCTGTGATCCGTGCTTTGCATTTGCTACCTCATTTCTGGACGAAAGCACATGATGTTTTGAACAGGCCAGATGCACAGTTCAGCCCTCGGAGCCCTAAGATCTGAGGCGGCACTCTCTGCCAGCTGGGAAGGCTGGGGAAGGTTTGGATAGAGAAGGTGGCAAGGAGCTGGTCAGAACATAAAACCAGATGAAGGGCTTTTTCTCCACCAGAGGAACTGGAATGAGGAGCATGACAAAAAATGTTTAAAGGCAAACAGGCAGCACAGAGGGTTGGAGAGAGGGAACAAAACATGCCAGAGCAGTTTCTGCTGTGTCTGACACAGCACTGACTACACCATGTAACTGGGCCTAGGGTCCGTCTGCCTCAGGAAGGGGCCCCCTTGAGGGCTGCATGTCAGATTCACACCTGTATCCAAGCCTGGCCTGGGACATGGCAGGTGCTGTGAGAGGTACTGGGCAGGCCACTGCAGGCCTGCAGGATGGTCACAGGCACTGGGAACACTGGAAGGCGGAAGGGTGCCCCAAATGCAGGACACTTGGCTCTCCCTATGTGTTCAGCACCAAATCAGACCCATGGCAACGCTCATGCGGACAGTAGAAACGGAGACACTAGGACAGGGCTTGGGGCAGAAGAGCCAGCTGAGGCCTCACTCCAGGGACACCTCTCCCAACAAGGTAAAAACAAGGGGCCTTGGAGACAGAGGACGGAGGTGTCCTAACACAAAGCTATCCCTGACTTGATGCTGGGGCAGAATCTGGGCCAGGCCTTTCTGAGCTGCATCTCTAGGAAACTGACCCTGGGCTTGTCTTCTCTGCAAAGAACCTGCACTGACCTTGGGCCCGTAGCGACGCTTCAGCCTCTCCCTGATGAGCAGACCTTTGGCCAGCAGCTTCCAGTTCCCTACAGCCCGCTTCTCCCTTTTCTGCAGGCAAAAATGAAGTGGGAGAAAAGTCTTAAGCACTGACGTTTTCAGGAAAAATATTAAGATGGAAACTGTAAATATAAAGACAGATAGATATATACACGATTTCAAGTTAAGATACAGCCTCTCCTTAACCAAGTCTCACTTCCAAAAAATTGATCTGATTTACAAAGTGGTGGACTATACCTGAAAGCCACAAAAACAGAAAACTTTTTCATCGTTACTGACTCCAAAATCTTTAGTGGGTGAGGTCTTCCAGAACCTGGACACAGGCGATTCAAGACAGAGGCAGGTGTGGGCAGCAGGGGCAGTAGATCCCAGAGCCCAGACCCAGGCTCCTCAGGGACAGTGACAGTGAGTCTGTGGGGTGGGCAGGAGCCTGCTGTATTCAGTGCTCACTCCCTCGGGTGCCTGCCATGATGTCAGAGAGGGTTGGGAAGGGCCTGGGAACACACGGATGCGGCCTGGGGAGGGAAGAAGCCACTCGCTGAGCGTCGCTTCCCGCTTCTGCTGTCCGAGTTCTGCCTACGTGCTTACCTCCTTCTCCTTCTTTTCAATGACTGCCTGCTCATTTTCCCAGGCAGTCAGGAGCACGTCTTTGAATTCCTCACAGACGATGTATCCGTCAGTCCTGTGGGGACACAACGCGACGTCAACCCTTGAGCCTGCTGCCTGCTCTGCCTCTCCTCCCTCCCTGGTTTGCAGAAGACAGTGGGCCACATCTGAACACCAAGGGTCCTGAAGGATGTCCTGGGTCAGCCAGTGTCCCACACCCTCCGTGCAGAAGGCGGGCCTGTGGAAAATCCTCCCCAGATTCTGCCTAAGAAAGCTGGAGTGAAAGCCCCTATCCAGCCTTGCCCATCACAGAACAGAGCTCACTAACCAGGCAGCTGCCCAGGAAGGACACTGACTGTTTTTTGCTCACTAGCCTGTGAGTCCCTGAACCTGGGAAGAACATTTTAATCCAGCATTAGGATGCCAGTTTCATTGGCCCTGTTCCCTCTGGAGGCAAGCCAGAATTGGTAAAGCAATGACTTTGCAAATCCAGTGTAACATCCTGAAAACTGGAGCCACCAGGCCTCAATTCCCAGTAGCCCCATGCCAGCTTTCCATCCCCATCTCTGGAGTCACCCCTCCCCATCCCTCTGTTTAGCCTCCATCGAAGGCCCCTCACGCACACGGGATGGGAGTAGCCGCCATGGAAATCAAAGCCAGTGATGGCCTGGACACAGTCGATGTCCAGCTTGCGGGCCACGCGGTGTAGATTGGGCAGGTTCAGCTGGACACAGCCAATAGGCATCATGCTGGGCAGGAAGAGGTACACATTCCCAAACTCGTTCCGGGGCACCTGTGGCAGGTAAGCGCGTCGGGATTTGGCCAGCAGGGGAACCAGGTAGCCTGGTCCTGACCCCTTCTGATGCTGCCCTTACCTTCCCATCCACAGCCACGGGGGGCTGATACTCCTCTGTCTGCCAGTAGCCAAACAGGCCCAGGTCATTTTCCTCCCGCAGCTGGGGTTCAGCAAGTCGGGCTTTCCGAGCACGGTTGGAAAAGCCTTTCACCATCTGCACCAGAGGACACGGCCACAGTTGACAACAAAGGTGTCCAGTTCCTTGGCACCAGGCCCGGCACCATGCTCAGTGCTACATGCCTGGTACCCGGTGAACCCTCACAACACGCCCACCAGCTGGGGTGCTTTTTCTCCCTTTTTTTGAGACGGAGTCTTACTCTGTCACCCAGGCTGGAGTACAGTGGTGCAATCTTGGCTCGCTGCAACCTCTGCCTCCTGGGTTCAAGCAATCCTCCTGCCTCAGCCTCCCAAGTGGCTGGGTGTCTGCCGCCACGCCCGGTTAATTTTTGTATTTTTAGTAGAGACGGGGTTTCACTATGTTTGCCAGGCTGGTCTTGAACTCCTGACCTCAGGTGATCCACCCGCCTCAACCTCCCAAAGGGCTGGGATTACGGGCATGAGCCACTGTGTCCGGCTGCTCCCCTTTTCTTACTACAAGCACTAGCTAACATTTATAGAGCATTCTCTGTCCCAGGCACTATTCTCAGTGCTTCCCCCACCGCCACCCCTGAGATGGAGACTCACTCTGTTGCCCAGGCTGGAGTGCACTGGTGTGATCTCACCTCACTGCAACCTCCACCTCCTGGATTCAAGTGATTCTCATTCCTGTCTCCTGAGTAGCTGGGACTACAGGTACCTGCCACCATGCCCAGCTAATTTTTATATTTTTGGTAGAGATGGGGTGTCACCATGTTGACCTGGCTGGTCTCAAACTTCTGACCTCAAATGATCCACCTGCCTTGGCCTCCCAAAGTGCTGGAATTACAGCATGAACCACCGTGCCCAGCCTATCTTCAGTGCTTTATATGTTATTAACTTATTTAATTTTTTCAACAAACCCACAAGGTAGGTCTTAAGAGCCGATGGCTGGTAAGTGACAAGAACCAGGATTTACAATTCAGGTAACTCTCCATGAGTAGAGCCTATGCCCATTCCAGGGCGTGTGAGGGTCTGCTCACATGTGAGGGTCTGCTCACATGCCCTGGAAAGCACGGACAGTTCAGGACCCCCAGTGTGTTCCCCAACAGCGTGCAGTGGCCAAGGCCAAGATCTTCCCTGGGGAGTGACGTGCTGAGAGGGGCGCAGGACCGGCAAGGACAGAGTCACATAACTCTTAGAGGAGGCAGGCATGGGCATGCAGCTGAGGGCTGGCCCCTGGGCCTGGGCGTACAGACTTCCTCTAGTGCAGGGGCCCACAAGCTTGTTCTGTAAAGGGTCATGCGTGGCCTCCATCACATATTCTTTCTTCTTCTTCTTCTTCTTCTTTTTATTTTCGAGATGGAGTCTCGCTCTGTCACCCAGGCTGGAGCACAGTAGTGCGATCTGAGCTCACTGCAAGCTCCGCCTCCTGGGTTCCCACCATTCTCCTACCCCAGCCTCCCGAGTAGCTGGGACTACAGGCGCCCGCCACCATGCCTGGCTAATTTTTTGTATTTTTAGTAGAGACAGGGTTTTACTGTGTTAGCCAGGGTGGTCTCGATCTCCTGACCTTGTGATCCACCCGCCTCGGCCTCCCAAAGTGCTGGGATTACAGGCGTAAGCCACCACGCCCGGCCTATTCTTCTCATTCTTATAACCCTTTAAAAATGTGAAAAACCATTCCCTAGGTTGGGGGTGGCCTGTGAGCTCTCATGTCCGTTCCTGCCACTGTCTCTGGGCGCACCCTCTCTGTCACCACTTCAGGGACTGAGGGACTCTGAGTTCTGACAACCATCCCTTTCTGAGAAGCCATTCACCCAGCACTGTTCAGTAAACTTCCACTGGGATCTCTTGGAGACCAGGCCATGACCCAGTCATGAAGGAGGGACAGAGCGGGGACAGTCTTTTCTCTTAGGAGCTCAGGCTCCTTCAGGAGAACAGACACAGCTACAACTCAGTGTGAAGAGTACAGGGTGGAACGGGAGGTCAGAGGCAAGCCCTTGCCCAGCTCTGAGGACAGTGGAGGCAAAAAGGCTGCTCAGAACAGGTCCTGCCTGAGCAGAGGCTTAAAGGGGCAAGGAGTTGCCCAAGAGAACAGGGCTGGACCCCAAAGTACACAGAGGTGGGAGAACACTAGGACCTGGGGCCTCTGAAGTCCTCTGGAATGCAGAGGCGATAAGCACCAGAACATCACTTTGCACCATGGGGAGGGTGTGGGACTCAGACTAAAGGCGCTGGCCAGGGTGGGCAAGGATGGGTGGCTGGAATACACAGAAAGAGCCTAGTGACTGACAGGGGAATGGATTCAGGCTGGAATGGAGGCTGTGGCTGTTGCCCAAGCAAAAGATACTGAGGCAGGAGTTGGGGTGGTGGGGATCAGGACAAGGGGTGAATTTGAGAGATTTGGGATTATTCCAGAACTGTGCTACCATGACAGCCACCAGTCACATGTGGCCACTGCACACCTGAAATGTGGCTGGTCTGAACTGAGGTACAGAAAGTCAAAACACAAAGGATTAGAGAGACTTAGGAACAAAATGGATTTAAGTATCTCAACACTTTAAAATATTTCTTACTGCTGAAATAGTATTTTAGATATATCTGGATATATTTTAATGTTAAAATTCCAACTGTTTTTGGTTTTTAATGTAGCTACTAAAAAATTTAAATGTGTGGCTCATGTTACATTTCAACTGGACAGTGCTATGCTGGTTCCAGCATGAAAGACAGGTGAGATGGTGCAGAGAAAATCCTCAGCAGCCCTGCAGGCCCGGGCAAGGGGCATCACACACTCCAGCCTGTTGCTGGCAGTGACTGCGACCAGCACCTGAAGCCCTTCCCACTAAGTGGAGGCCCCTTCACTCCCCACCCAGCTTCCCAGAGTCTTGCAACCCCCAAGGACTCCTGGGGTCTGATGAGAAGTAAATGGTCTCTGTGATCGGCCACTTTACTCTGCTAGTCGTACTGAGCTGTGTGTCCTGTGAATAGTCTCTGTGGGACCTCGTTCGGTTCGTGTTCCTCAAGAGCAACCAGCCTAACAATACCGCAACACAGTGTGAAAGGAGCACTGGCTTCAAGGCAGACCCTGGGATTCTCACCTGGGCTCTGCTCTGCCATTTTTCTAACTGTGGGGACTTGGACAAGTCACTTGCCCTGAGCTTCAGTTTTCTCATCTGTAAAATGGGCATCATAATGCCAATTCCTATGGCTTTTGAGGCAACAGAGAACACACATGCAAAATGCTCGGAGAACTGCCAAACAGAAGGGTAATCTGACTGGACAACGTGCTGCTATAAAGCAGGGCTTTGACCTCCCAGGACCATCCAGTAACTCAATTCCAACCTGTAGAACCTTTGAACTCACAACAGGAGTCTGAGGCCTACTATTTGGCCTAGATTTCTTTTCTGTTTTGGAAGATCAATTTCTTACAAATGTCTTATTAATAAGACAATTTAAATGTTTCTCTCCTCCTCGAATCCTGCTCAAGCTAAGAAAGTGAGACATTTCTGATCAGGATCCTGGGCAGGACTGGGAGGCTCCTCATCATCACTTCTCTGCCCCTGGCTCTCCCACTCAGCTACAGTCCTGCGTCACCACTCCCCGCTGGGACCGCCCAGCTCCAGTTACCTTGTAGGGTACTTCTCCAAGCCTCACCACTCTTGCTTTCTTCAGCCACGTGTCCCTGGAATGCAGAGTGTGCACACAATCCCTGCGGAACCAACACAGGACACAAAGGCAAATTCAGAGGGGCCCTGCAGGCTCCCTCCTCAGGTTCTGCCACCCTGAAGCAGGCCAGGCTCCTAGGGGGCCCAAAGGAGCTGTGCTAGCCAAACAGCCTTGAATGTGGACTGCCTGTCTTTTGGGGGATGTGTCCACTTACAAACCCTAATCTGCATGGAGTTACTCTGCAGCCTTCATGCCTTGCCTCCACCACTCCTCCCCTTCATAGGTTTTCCTCTCCTCTGGTGTCCAGAGCCTGTGAGAGCTCCAGCTGCAGCCTATCAGGATGGGGTAAAGGCCGCTGTGTGCAGGCAGTTACTCACGTTTACTACCACCATCAAGCGAGCACCTGCTGAGGCTCTGATCTGCTGTTAACACCATGTGGGGGGAAGTGTCCAGAGGAGGGGACAGTGAACCCAAAGGAAGGCTGCAGAGAAACCAACTATAATAAGCTAATAAGCTATCACAGAATCAAGACACACGCACATGGAACAGTCAAATGATCCCTGCAGGCAAAGATCCTCTGGCTTCACTCTTCCTCCAGAGCTAAGAGCTCACCAAAGCCGTGCAAGTCTACTTTCCAATGAGGCTCAACCTCTAACTTGCCAAGCCATCTTTAATAAGGCACACCCATCTAGTTAGTTTGCACCCCTTCACTCTGTCTAGGGAGCGGCTCCAGTGGGCAAGGGCACCCCATTTCCTCCTAGTGCAGGTTCAGGCCCTTACCCACAGGGGAATCTGAGGCTGAATTTCAGCACAGCACAACGGATGGAGGTTGAACCTTACCTGTGCCACTTCCTGGCTGGGCCATCTAGACAAGTCACTTTACCTTCCTGAGCCTCAGTACAGACAGTGCCCAACGTCCAATGGTTTGATTCAAGATTTTTCAACTTTATGATGATGCAAAAGCAATATACACTCGGGAGAAACTGTACCTCAAGTACCCATACAAGCATTCTCTTTTTCATTTTCAGTATTCAATAAATTACATGGATATTCAATACTTCATTATAGGCTTTGTGTTAGACAACTGTACCCAACTGGAGGCTAATGTGTTCTCAGCACGTTTAAGGGAGGCTCAGCTAAGCTATGACCCATGCTACATACAACAGGAGTAAACCTTGAGGATTTTATGCTAAGTGAAATAAGCCAGTCACAAAATGGCCATAAATACCGTATGATTCCACCTACATGAGGTCCAGTTAGGGCAGGTTAGATATATTAAATGCATTCTCAACTTAGGATATCCTATTTTCAGCTTCCAACGGGTTTATGGAGATCCAACCTCATCCTAAGTCAAGGAGGACCTGTGTCCTCGCCTATCAACTAGGGACAGTGAGCTTGTCCTTTCTACCACACATGGTTGCTGGGAGGACCAGACATTTCCTGAGTGCCAGAGCAGCGCTTTTGCCAGTAGCATCAACCTGCCAGAGCTCAAAGCTCCACTCATGCTCCCACTAGGGGGCAGAACATCTTTGACTGCCCAGAGGAGTGATTATGTAATGGTGTGGTCTTCAGACAGGAGTGGGTAAAAAAGGGGTCTTAGGGGTTGACAGGCAGCATGTGGACATCTTCCTAAGGAAAACAGCAGGGAAGTGGTCACAGTCCTCTTGGAATAAATGTGAACTTCTAACCTTTTCACACTCGGTAAAATGGCTATTACCAAAACACAGAAAGTAACAAGTGTCAGTGAGGATGTGGAGAAAGTGGAGACCTTGTGGACTGTTGGTGAAAATGTAAAATGGGTACAGCTGCTGTGGAAATGGTAAGGTGGTTCCTAAAAAAATGATGGGAATTACTATCTGGCCTAGTAATTGCACTGCGTATATACAAAAAAAAAAAAACAAAAAAAACCTGAAAGAAGAATCTTGAAAAGTTATCTGCACACCCATGTTCCCAGCAGCATAATTCACAACAGCCAAAAGGTTGAGACAAGCCAAGTGCCCATTGATGGACGAAGGCACAAGCAAAATGTGGTCTGCCCACACGACGGAGTTTCAGCCTAAAATCTAAGGAAGGAAATTCTGACCCATGCTACATACAATATGGATGAACCCTGAGGACATTATGCTAAGGGAAATAAGCCAGTCACAATATGACTATAAATACTGCATGATTCCACCTACATGGGTCCCTATAGTAGGCACACTCAGAGACAGAAAGGAGAATGATGGGTGCAGGGCTGGAGAAGGGGAATGCGGAGTTTTTGACGGGGACAGAGTTTTGGTTTGGAAGAGGAAAAGAAATCTGGAGATGGATGGTGGTGATGGCTGGATGACAGTGTGAATGTGCTTAATGCTGTAGGCTGTATACACTTAAAAAGGTTGAGATGGTAAATTTTATGTTACATATATTTTACCACAATTAAAAAAAATCAATAAATATGCACCTCTAATGCTTCCTTCTATCACTGACATGGTGCCCCTGGACAACGCCAGCATTCTCTTCCCAACAGTCTTTCTCCCAACTACTATACAGATCCACAAGAGGAAGCCTCTATCAGGGCAGCCCAGGCCCCCTGCTGCCTTTGACTGCTGGGTGCTAAAGTCCCAGAACAACAAAGCCCTGCCCCTGCCCAAGGCGGCGTGCCCCCCCCCCCCCCCACCGACATCAAACAAAAAGCTCCAAGACAGGGCAGAGCCCTGAAGAAAGTCTGGTCCAGTATGACTCCCACGGGGGGCTGACAAGGAGGAAGTCATCCCCAGTGGGAGGACTCAAATCACCCACTCTCATGTGGGTTTCCCTATGCTTCCTTTTTCTCTTTTCTGTACCTTCCTGTTTTCTCATTTAAGCACATCTCCTATTTCTTGGTCTTGTACATCCCATGTCTTTTAAAATCACTTATTTTACTTGCTTTTTATTCCCATTTCTCAAAATTCCTATATCTATTATTTTCTTACCTCAAAATTGTATTAACATTTTTCAATTTTAATTTTATATATATTTTATTCATTTTTTTGCTCTTATTCCACTTCTTTTTTAGCTATTTCTTTTTACTGTGGTATAAAATACAGTCACATAAAATACACCATTTTAACCATTTTTAAGTGTGCAGTTCAGTGGCATTAGGTCCATTCACAACATTGTACAACCATTACTACCATCCATTTCTAGAACTTTTACATGCCAAACAGAGCTCTGTACCCATTAAAAATCCACTCTTAACTTCCATAATCAAATCCTTTCTTCCTTCCTTTTGTATGTTTTTAACTTGTATTTGTGGGGTGTGTTTTATATTGCCCTATCTTAAATTTTATTTTTCCTACTTTGTATTTTCTTTTCCTTTGTAACTGTTTTTCCCGTCATTGTTTTAATCCCTGTTTTAATTTTCAAATTTTCTTCTCTCCTACACGTCACACACACACAGCACACGCACACTGGCTTAGCCCGAGAACACTGATAAGTCAGATAAGCTCCCATCAGCACCCTTTGCCCAGGAAGAAGGCTGTTAATCCCACACCACCAGGAAGCCCCTGAGGCCAACCAGGCTGCCTCACGCACCTGGAGTAGACCGCTTCTCCACGACAATACCCAAGGATGGCAGCTGTCTCAGGATAGATGGCCTCATATTTCAGGAGATGCCGCTTCAGGGCATACAGAGGATGGTTCTTATATAAGCCGATGGCAGTGGGCAAAGGTTGGTCCATGTGTTTTGCCTGAAACTGCAAAGGCCAGACAGACAAAGTTGAGCATGTTATTTAGAAGAGGAAATGAAGTTTGAGGGAGATGATCCTTAGACTAAGTTGTTCTGACAACAGATGGTGGATCCAAGGTTTCACGAACACTAATGATTTTTGTAACATCACATCTGTAGCTCCGGCCAGTAAGTCGGTCACAGACGAATCAAAAGCTAAAAGGAATCAAATAAATCCATGGCTTGTGGCAACTTCAAAAAGTTGTCTAACCTATTTGAATGCTTAGATGCCTAACCCAGCCCCAGCAGATCAGCGCCTGCTCTGTTAAAGGTCTGCAAGGAAGAAAAACACACAGTGCTCTTCAGTAAGAAGGTCTTATCTCAAAGGGATAATCCTCTTCTAGAGTGTGAGCTTATCTGCCTGCTCTCACAGGAAATGAGAGCAGTGGTTCTCACCCTGCGACTTTTCTCGTGGTCCACTCTGACAGTGTTCTCTCTGCCCTTCTCTAAGATTGCTCATTGCTCAGTAGGCAGTTCACTGCTTTAAGTCACCCTGTTCACCAGGCTCTCTTAGGCTTGCCCTTGGCATCTCTTCAAAAACCCCAACAGACTAGTAAGGACTGGCAATGTGGAGTTGCTGAGAGTAGGAGAGGACGCTGCATGTTCAGCTTCCACTGAGCTTTAGGTACATTAGTTACAACACCATCTGCATAATTTCCACTTAACCCGTCATTACTAAGTAAAATGAACCAAGAACACCCCTGGAGCAAACACTCAATGTGGGATGCACTGCACTCCTATAGGAAATGATTAATAAATCTGCAAATTACCTATCCTGAGTGATTGGAAATAAACCTGTGACAAATCTGGGCATGTTCCTGTGTAGAAATGGCAAGCTCCACCCAACACCACCACTGCCGTACACACAGGCGGCTCAGGCACTCTTCCTGGTGTAAGTGCTGGTTCTAGGATCAAGTGACATAGCTGTGTTATGTTCTAGAATTCTCTGCCTCCCGGTCTGCCTTCTCAATAGACTGAAGATATTGTCTCATTCCGAGACCACTCTTTCCCAGGAGGTGAGTGTTCTATGTATGAGGGGTGTTTGCACATGCATCTTTACATGCACGCATGATGGGGGAGGGGGGAGAATCTATCCATGGGCTACTCCTTCTTTCACTCAGTCTGAGTTACATTACTTGCATAAATTATTTCAAAGCTCCAAATTTATAACTGGGCAATAACTAAAAGTATACAGGCTCCAAAGCCACACAGACCTGGGCTCAAACACCATGGCAGTTCACCTCTCATCTCCACAACTTTTACCACTAAAATTAAGGCAGCAACTGCCCCAGCTTTATATTGCTGTGACAATTAAATGAGACAACCCACTAAACACACTCAACATAGTGCTGGGCATATATAAGGTGCTCAAAAACAGGAATAATTTTAATAACCTGACTGGGTCTTAGAGCCCCTGGCAGCCAAGGCCTTACCTCCAAGTCTTCTTTCTTCTCCCTGTCCATAAATGGGCTCTGGTATGGTCTCAAGGTCTCTGCCCACCACTCAGCATCAACCCGGCACTTGCGGGTCACTGTCATCCAGGCTGGGTCATACCTCTGTGTAACATCTCGGACCCAGCCGTCACTGTCAATGCCCACCACATAGGTCACAGGCTTGGTGGCATACCTGTAACAGGTCAGAGGCTGGCCCACCACGCCGTGCACACAGTCCACACATATCCACTTTTCCTCCTGCTCACAGAACACCTCTAGCCACTGGTTTACACCAGCTATGCTCCTTTTTTCTGCCTTCTCACCATCGCTGGACATTTTCTTGCCTCTTTTACTGCTCGAAGAGCTTGAGGATGCCGCTGGCAAGCTTGGGTCCTTATGATGGCTCCCACATTGGGTCCTGGAGGCACTCTTGGACCCAGCCTTTGTCCTCTGAGGAGCAGGGGCCTTCCTCTGCTTTGGAGGGCCAGGTTCGGAATCCTCATCAGAGGGATCAGAGGCTTCTCCACTGGAGAGCTCAAAATCAGAGCCACTGCCAGCTTCATCACTCCCACTCTCCTCTTTATAAGACACCCTGGAGACCACCCGCCGCTCCCGGCCATGCGGACGTCGCTGGGTTGCCTTCTCCTGCTTGTCTCCTGGGCCCTGGTCTTCCTCGCTGGAGGAGAGCTTCCTCCGTTTCTTTCTGCCTCCCTTGCTCCTCTTCCCTTTGGCACTTGGCTTACAGGTGCCCTTAGCAAAGGTTTCCTCTTGTTTGGTTCCTTTGCTGGTCTTTGGCTTGGTGCGGTTTTCTAGAACTTGGCTGGAAGTTTCTGAGCAGCCTCCCAAATCCGCAGTCAGTCTCTCCTTGGAAGGTTTCTTTCCCTTAAACAGAGTAAGAAATTTTGCTTTGCTTTCTTTTTTTCCCTCTTTTGCTAATAATATGATAGAAATCCTGTAATCTAATAGGGTTAATTCACGAGCTAGAGAACCAATACATCAAGATGTCCCCAGCTCAGACAGTGATCAACCAGCTATCCCTCAGGGTTGTATGCACGTATGGCTAAAATCTGTAGCATCTTAGATAAGGCCACAGTATAATTATTTTCACCCTAACGCTAAAGAGAAAAGAACATGGGATTTGGAAACAGTCAAACATGGGTTTGAATTCCAGTTCTAACTCTTATTGGTTATGTAAATTATTTAACTTCCGCGTTTCAGTTTCCTCAGCAGTACTACTACCCACCTTGGACATATGCATTTTGCAAACAAATACGTATGAATTTAATACAGTTGTAGTTTTAAGAATATGGATATTATGAAAATCAGTTTCTAGATCATCAGGCTTCAGATAATGCCAATACCCCAGTGAGTATAGCATTTAGCTTCTTGAAGCTAACCCAGAGCACCTCAAAACTCAGTGCTTCACTCATCAGCACTTCATGGAGCAAGTGAGGACAGGCACCATTCCACCCAATTTACACAACAGAAACAAAAGCAGCACTCTGCACACATGAAGCTCAGGCTGCCAGATATCCACTCACGTGCCCGAGTCTTCCCTAACACAGTGTACGTGCAAGGCTCTAAAGAACCCACACTCCATGAATACTAGCTCTTAAAAATATAATAATGATCAATTTTTTTAATGTGACAATTTCCTGTCAACTGCTGCTCTTCTCTGGCAGCCCTGAGCACCTCACCTTTGCTGCTGCTGACTTCAGAGGAATTGGCTGTAGAGACAATACCAGCCGGGTCAAGAGCTGCAGAGCCCGGAGAATCAGTAAGAATATCTATGATGAAAAGGAATAACATAGTTATTCTAAGAAAGTAATTAAAGATGTAATGAGTTCAATGTTGTTTGTTATGGTGCTTGTTCAAGACAGGGAAAAGTTGGAAACAGCCAGACTTTCTAACAGTATGCGATGGGCGATGGAAACGCCAGACACTGTTAAAAATGATGATGCAGAGGTTTATCTTCATAGAAGAACAGGAACATGCTCGTCATATATTAAAGGAAAATAGAATTTTTCCTTTAAAAAGTATAATGTGATTACATTTTTATAAGAAAAAATACGTAAATATAAATTTAGACATACATGTATATTTGAAAAAGTATCCATATACTGGGTTATGGGTGTTTACAGGATTTTTTTCTCTGCTTACCTATCTTCTGATTGTTCTGTAGTCAATATGTGTTGTGCTTGTGACTAAAATAATAAAATGAAATACCACTTTGGGAAGAAGTAGTAGAAAATATCATTATCATCAGATCACCTAAGTCTGTTCCCTGTTTTCCATTTTTCCCCACACTGAATCTTTAACTGAGTCTGCAGCTCTGAACACTGTTAACTTGGAAGTCTGGGAGCCCCTCAGGGGACCTGACCTTCAACGGCAACAGTGATAATGTACTCGGGCAAGGCCTTCCTACACGGGTCTCCAGGTCCCAGCATCTCTCTTTGATTACTGCCACAGCCTCGGGAGAAAGTCCGGTGTGAGGAGCCATGTTATGGTGCGATAAATGATTGCTTTTGCCTTGTTTCTTCTGCGGCTAAAAATTTCCAAAGTGTCAAGGTCATGAAAGACAGGGAAAGATCAAAACACTGTCACACACTGGAGGAGACATGATGACTAAATACAAACCAGTATCATGGAATAGAAAAAGGATATCAGTGGGAAAACTTGGAAAATCCAAATAATGTCTGTAGTTTAGTTGACGGCATTGTACCAATATTAATTTCTCAGTTTCTTATTGTACAGCATGGCACAGGAGCACAGGTCCAGAAGTCTGGATAACTAAGTGTTCACCACTAGCTAAGTGATTTCCCTAAGCCTGGATTTCTGCATCTAGAATAATCCCTGCCTCAGCTTCCTCACACAACTCTAAAGAGGATTAGACAAGATAATGTAGCTGACAGGACTCTGGAAATAGTCTAGTGCTACCCAAGCACACACAGTCACCACCTTTAATAAGAAACCTATCAATGTACATTGCTGAGGAAAAAAATCAGGTTACAGAACTATATGATCCCTACAAATTAGATAATGTAGAGAAAAGGGACAAAATCCCAGAAACATACACATGACCAAAGCTGACTCAAGAAGTAATGGAAAATCTGAACAGATCTGTAACAACAGATCGAGTCAGAAATCAAAAACCTCCCAACAAAGAAAAGTCTAGGACTAGATGACCTCACTGGTGAATTCTAGCAAACATTTGAAGAGGAATTTACCTCAATCTTTCTCAAACTCTTCCAAACATTAGAAGAGGAAACATTTTTTAACTCATTCTACAGGGCAAGCATTACCCTGATGCCAAAGCCAGACAAATACATCACAAGAAAATAAACCAATTTATGAATATAGATGCAAAAATCCTGAATAAAATACTAACAAACAAAATTGAACAACATATTAAAAGGCATATACAACATGACCAAGTGGGACTTATTCTAGGAATGCAAGGATGGTTCAACATAAGAAAATCAATCAATTACATATACATTAAAAGAATGAAGGAAAGAAAATCCAGAGGACCATTTCCACTGACACAGAAAAATGCATCTGAGACAATCCCACAGGCTTTCATGAGGAAAAAAAAAAAAAAAAATTCAGACCACTAGGAATACAAGGAAACTGAGTCAACATCATAACCCAGAGCCAGCATGATACTTAATGGTGAAAGACTGAAAGCTTTCCCCATGAATTATCAGGAACAAAAGAAGGATGCCTGATGTCACAACCATTATTCAACACTGTACTTGAAGTCCTAGCCAGAGCAATTAGGCAAGAAAAAGACACAAAAGGCATGCAAACTGGACAGGAAGAAGTAAAATGATCTACTCATAATACCACATGGGATCCCATACATAAATGAACAAGAAAGCTAGTAGAGTTAATAAATGAATTCAGCAAAGCTGCAGGGTACAAGACAACACAAAAAAGTCAGTTGTGTTTCCATACATTTGCAATAAACAATCTAAAAGAGAAATTAAGAAAACAATGCTATTTCCAACAGCATCAAGAAGAATAAAGTACCTAGGAAAAAAATTTAACTGAGGTGAAACACTGTACACTGAAAACTACAAAATACAGCTGAGAAATTAAAGACAAAAATAAAAGGAGAGACATCTATGCTTATAGGCTAGAAGACCTAATAACCAGATGGTAATGGCATACAAATTAATCTACAGATTCAGAGCAGTCCCTATCAAAATTCCAACAGCTTTTTCACAGAAATGGAAAAACAGATCATCAAATTCATATGGAACTGCAAGAGGCCCCAGATAACCAAAGCATACTGTAAATGAACCAAGTTACACTGAGGCTTCCTGATTTCAAAACTTACTACAAAGCTATAGTAATCAAAACCCTGTTGTACTGGCGTAAGAACAATAACATAGAATTGAGAGGCTGGAAATTAACCCATACGTTTATGGCCAGTTGATTTTTGAAAAGGATGCCATGACCATCCAAGCCCCATTGAAAAAATCGTCTCTTCAACAAATAATGCTGGGACAAATGGCTATCCACATGCATAAGAATGATGTTGAACACCTACCTGATACGTGCAAATATTCAATGTATGTAAGAGCAGCAACTATAAATCTCTTACAAGAAAACACAGGGGTCGATCTTTATGACCTTGGATTTGACAGTGGAATCTTAGATATGACACCAAAAGCACAAAGAGCAAAAGAAAAACAGGTAACTTAGACTTTGTCAAAATTCAAAATTTCTGTGTATCAAAGGACTTCATCAAGAAAGTAAAAAGACAACCTACAGAATGGGAGAAACTATGTGCAAAGCATATATTTTGATAGGTAACTAATATCCAGAATACATAAGGAGCCCTTACAAATCATCAACAAAAAGGCAACATAATTAAAAAATAGGCAAATACTTGAATAGACATGTCCTCAAAAAAGATATACAAATGACCAAGAAGCCCATGAAAAGACACTCATCATCATCAGTCATTGGAGAAATGCAATCAAAACCACAATGAGGTATCACTTGACACCCATCATAATGGCTATAATCAAAACACTGGAAAATAACCAAGTGTTGGCAAAGATTTGGAATTCTTGTTCATTGCTGGTGGGAATGTAAAATGGTAGAGTAACCGTAGAAAACAGTTTGGTGGTTTCTCCAAAAGTTATACATAGAATATACATATGACCTAGCAATTTCAATCTTAGGTATATACCCAAAGGAAATGAAAACAGGGTGTGTAAATAAATATATGTACAGACATTGTTAACAACACTCTTCACAACAGCCACAAGGTGGAAACTAACGAAATGTCCGCCAATGGATAGAGAAAATATATATACATGTAATGGAATCTTATTCAGCCATAAATATTAATGAAATACTGATATATGCTAAAATGCACATGAATCTTGAAAACATTATGCTAAGCAAAAGATAGGCACAAAAGGCCACATAGTGTATCATTTCTTTTATGCTAAATATCCTGAATAGGTAAATCCACAGAGACACAAGACAGATTGGTGGTTGCCATGAGCGGGGACGGGAGGTAACAACGGGGTATTTAATGGGTACATACAGGGTTTCCCTTGGGGGTCACAAAAACATTTTGGAAATAGAGGTGGTAGTTGCACAACACTGTATATGTACTAAATGGTCACTGAATTGTACCCCCTCTTTAAAAGCTATATGATCCCATTTTGCTTAAACAAATAAGCAAACAAAACAAATACATATGTACACAAATACACAGGAAGCAAGTCTGGGAGGACAATACTAAAATATTAATGAATTACCAGCCTGGCCAACAGGGTGAAGGGTGAAACCCCATCTCTACTAAAAATACAAAAATCAGTCAGGCATGGTGGTGCGAACCTGTAATCCCAGCTACTTGGGAGGCTGAGGAATGAGAATCACTTGAATCTGGGAGGTGGAGGTTGCAGTGAGCTGAGATCGCACCACTGCACTCCAGCCTAGGTGGCAGAGAAAGACTCTGTCTCAAAAAAAAAAAAAAGACGTTTTCTTTGGGCAGTATATTATAACATCATTATCAGCCTTGCCAAATATCTTAGGCTTTTTAAAAGCAATACAGAAGAAGAGAACTAAAGATGTCAACCATTTGGCCTCTACAGATACGAAAAATCTGGTCTTTTTCTCCAGAGAATCTGGGACTTCCAGATTGAACTGTATGGATTAATAGGAATCTTCTAGGGATAAAACCACATTTCGATCTCTGTTTTTGTTTTATTCAGACAGAGCCTTACCTACAGGTGCCTGTAGGCATTTGATAAAGCCTGCCTGTCCCTGGAGCACTCTGCTATCACGATTCTTTTTTATGGACAGAACCCTCCTCACTGCACTGCTGCCTGCCAGTGTCATCACCCAAATGTGAGATACAAAAACACATTCTCAAGAACTTCAGCATCCCATCTGAAAAAACATTTCCTTGGGACTTCTGAAGACAAAATTGGAATAATTAATGAAAATATTTCTAGCACATCTGACCAAAAATTATGGGCTTTTTGGTACACCAGCACTAGAGGCGACAGGGAGGAAAGCACGCAGGCCTGCCACTCAGACTCCAATCCCAATCTCGATTCTCAGACTCACCAAGGAAAAGATCTTAGAGGCATCAAGTAGCTATTCTGAGCTTCAGCAGCTATCAACGTCATTATGAGGACTAAGGTAGTGTTGGTAACACACTAGGAATGGCATCTGGCACATGGCTGCCATTATCATTAGTTACCAGTACTGATAAAAAACAGTGATCTGGAAGGAATCACTTACATGGACTAATTCCTCGTCATCTCGAGCAGAGTAAATAGCAAATCTCCTTTCCAATGTAGTCTGCAGGTTATCTTGTTCACTGGCTGAAAGCTCTGCATTAACTGTAAATGTTCCAATGAACCTGGGGAGAAAGCAGGCATTCCTTGTGTCAGAGGTCAGGACAAAGGGGAATCTTCATCTACAGCCAAGAAAATCAAAAGAGGGAGTGAATCGTGAGACCCGCCTGCCCCGTCCTACTTTCCCCAGCCTGTCTGGCTAACTCCTTTCATCACTGCAGACCCAGCTCAGACTTTACCTCCTTGGGGAGCCTTCCCAGACCTCCCAGTTGAGAAAAGCGCCCCTGCTCTGTGAGCCTGCAGTTCCCAGAACACCCCTTTCAGGGCACTCCTCATGCCACCCTGTAATTACCTGGTATGTATTTGTCTCCCCACTAGTCTGGGAGCTACACCAGGGCAAGATCATGCCTGGCATTTCTCTATCTTCAATGCCATGCCCACCTGATCCATAGTTACCACCTCAGGGAAGGTCTGTGGAAGTGATCTGAACCCAGCCTCTGAGAGAAACACAAATCCTACACTCCCCAGCTCTGCAGGACAGGCGGAGGGCCTTACCACTTCACCAGGTTTGAGAGGTAGTAGGTGTCCACATCTCGAGGCAGCACTCTGGTAAAGTGGGCTGGGATGATAGAAAGGCCAACAGCACGCAGATCTGGTTGGCTGCAGATGTTATTTCGATAGAAGCCATTTGCTAGCAGGCAGAGGAGGTGAACCTGTAAAAAGGAAAGGAGGAAGGGGCAGCATGGAAGGAAGGCCAGAGACCAGGAGGAACCTTTGCTGCCAAAATCAAGACATCCTGTGGGAAAGAAATATGTGTTGCCATTTCTACATATAAGAAAGTAAAAATACTAGTATTGGCCACCTCCCAAGCCTGTCTTTCACCCTCTCTTTTTCTCTCCATATACTCATCCTTCAAAGGAATCATCAAAACTCAAAGCTTCAAAATACAAACTGCTTTGTTTTCAAAATACAAACTGTTTTTGTTTTGGTCTTGTCTTTTAGAGATACATACTGAAAGATTTCTGGATGAAATGCTGTCATATCTGGGGTTTGCTCCACGAGATCAGGAGGAAAGGCAAGTGGGGTGGAGCTGGTGAGACTGCTGGAAGCCTGTGGAAGCCGGTGGTTGGACGTAGCTCACTGGGCTCACTGGGCTGCTCTCACCACCTCCTTGGGTGTTTGAGCCCAACCTTCTGTCACAGGCTCCACATCTTCGCCCTTCCTCTGACCCCAAAACCCACCCTTCATCCACCTACTAAAATGATTATATGGCCTCTTCCCCTCTTTTCACACACTGCTTTGCGTCACTTTCCCTTCAACCTTGGCTTCCTCCTCCCCCACTAACAGTCGCTCTATTTTAATCAATAGTGCTGCCTCTCTTTCCCTCACTCAGGTCTCAAACCTGAGAGTCATCTTCCCTTTCTTTTCTTCCCTTTCACCTCCAGCACCCAACAAGAGGTGAAAGGCACAAAGCTGTTTCATTTCTTGCCCCAGGCCTGGATGAAGGAGGCGACCCTCTCTAACTTCATCACCATCCTTGCGCCTCTAGATTTCTGGAGCAGCTGCACATAAAGCATCTCCCCTCCCCCTCCCATCACTATCCTCTCTGGCAGCCCACCATCCATCAAAGGGAAACCAAAGCCTGCCCTCCCTTCACTCCCACCCCCCAGCCTATACACTCCACACATGCAGGTGAGCTGGGCGCCTTGCCATCCCCTCCACAACTTGGCTAGAGTCTTCAACTTTTTCTCCTAGACCTGGCTCTAATCCTTTCTCCTACATAAAGCCTTGCCCAGCTCCACAGAGCCATGCTGATCTCTTTCACTGTTCCAGGCATAGTCTTGAGTTTCTCTGTTTGGAAGTCCTTGTTCCATCTAGAGATCTAGAGATACTCCTCAATTGTAGGAAATAAGCTTTATCCAAGTCTCTATCCCCACCATGCCAAGCACCTAGGTGTGTATAGGTGTTCAATAATTATCAGGTAAAGTTAAAAGCCAGTGCCTGCAGCTGGGATTAGAATTAATGATATTAAATGGCTGAAAGGAGAGATGGAAGGCAAGTACTCGTTATTTAGCCTCTGCTGCATGCCAGGCATTGTGCTGTAAGTTACCTTACCTATAATACACAACCACCCTCCCAGGCAGACACTATTACTACCCCTACTTCCCCGATGAGGACACAAATGCTCGGGAGAGTGTAAGAAACTTGCCATGGCCACAGAGTGAGCAGCAAAGCCAGAAATAAAGCCTCGGTGAGCACAAGCTCTTACCGCTGACAACAAACAGTCCTTCCCCATCATCCCTTGTCCTTACCTTGTGTGTGTCCGCATGGACCTCTTTATTGAAACGTTTCATCGCCCTCCGAAGATGTGTCTCAAACTCCAGTTTTATCTTTTCACTGCAACACATAGTGAAAAATCTGGGAATGAAGTGGGGAACTGAAACCAGATTCCACTCCCCCAGGCAATTCCTTCTCCTTGGATGACAGTGAATCACTCTCCCTGTTTCCCTACACAAGGCTGTGCTACTCAAGTCCATCTGCAACCCAGCTATTTCCTGCAGGCTCTTTGGCTCCTTCTCATCAGCAAACCTTGGCCTGGGACATTCTGTACCCAGACAACCCTCCTCTCAACCAACAGCAGACCACACCTCACCTACATGCCTCAAAGCTCACTTCTTCCAGGATGTCTTCTCTGGGTGTCCAACTCTTCCGACTACTGACTCTCTACTTAGCAGCCATTACCTTTATTAATGTTAAATTAACACATCGTCATTTACGTGACATTGTTATAGTGTAAAATCTCTTTCAGTCTGTATACCATGAATCTTCAAGACAACTTGACACTTCTTGAATGATTTGTATTATCTCCCTCTTCTGTGCCTAGTAATGTGCCCATCGCACACCGTGTACTTCCCAAGCCATCAGAGGCTCCATATTCCCAGATCATCAGAGGCTGCAGAGGTACTCCAGGATGGTGGGAAGGATAGGGGCTCCCTACCACGGTGGGCACTGCCTCAAGTCCTGCAGCGTGACATGGTAGGGAAAACGTGAATTCCAAGTCAATGAGAAGGATTAGGTCTCAGCTCCTCAATTACGGGCTGAGTGACTCCTGAAACATTACTTAGTGTCTCTGAGCCTCTGGCTCCTCATTCATAACACTTTTCTAAGGATTAGGTAAGATAACGGATGACCTGCTCAATCCTTGGCACACAGGAGTTCCCTCTCCTCATCCCCCACCCCAGCCAGGACACGAAGGTGTCTCATTCAAGTCTCTAAAGGTAAATCAGGTTCCTGACCCAAGGTTCTCAAAAACTTTTGATACTCAGTCCTAGTCCCGTACAAGTTTCTCCAAAGTCCTCCTAAGCAGCAGCTGTTGCCAACTACATGTGATAGGAGCCTAGAAGCAAGGGCCTAAGCTTACCTTCTTTCTCTTGTCTTCGCCTGCTCTGGCGTTTCAATCTCTATCTCCACTGGTTTCACGGGCAGAAGAGATTGAGAGAAGGCTGTACTTTCTCTCACGTCACCCAGCACAGGCTCACTAAGTTCTATCAACAAGCATTTTAAAAAATCAGTAATAGTAATAACAATAATAAAAGCTACTGTACTGAACAGAATCAAGGTTCTGCTGGGAAGGAGGAAGTGAGGCATGAATGTGAGAGAGACAGCCCGCAGAGACCCCTAGGCATGCCCTGCCCTGAGTCCTACCATGTGCCAGGCACTGTGCTGAGCATTATATATTCATGTGTCTCATTTAACCCACACGACCCAGGCAGTCTTTAGATAAGGGACCTAAAGCATAGAGATACTGGGTTGAATCAGGCATACAGATCCCTCTATTAAAAAGCTGACACTCATGCATGTATATATATACTTAAAACTCTTTAAAAAAAAAAAAGTCAAATGAGAATAATCTCCTTTTCTCTGCATTCTATTTCACTATAATAACAATTAGCACAAATTGCTTTGTATAGAGTCATGACTTAGGTGTCTGTCTTTCATTCTCAAAGTGACAAGAAATACATCCTTTTCATCTCTTCGCACCCTACATTGCTTGTATACAGTAGCTGAAAAGGACTGAACTTGCTGAACTGGATCTAATTGAAAACTTCATTAGCACATGTTCCTTCAAAGAGGCTCTGGGCCTAGAAGCCATGACATCTCACTGGCAAAGAATGCATCCAATGCCAGATCTTGGTCTCTATACACGAATCTCTATTAAAATGAACCACAGCTTCTTGAAGAAAAAAAGCTGGTTTCAAGTCTACAGCAAGAAAAGTATAAGCCGAACAAAAATGTTCTCAAAGACTAATGAGGTCATGTCAAAAGGACATGGTAGTACAGCTAGCTTAAAGGTAGCATGACTAGAAGAGGAACAACCTGACATTAGAGGTGGCTTAATCAATGCAAGATGAGGTTTAAAGCATCACCTAGGAAGGATTCTTGCCAAAAAAAAAAAAAAGTTTAATCAAAATTAAATCACATCTTTGGATTTAGTTTACAAGAAATACAGGGATATTGAAACAAGTTTAACAACATCAAAAGATGTGTGACTGTTTATCAGACAAAACCAGAACATGAGACAGTCTACAAAACAAAAGACTACGACCCTTCAAAAAAGGCAGTGCTATGAAAAGCAAAACAAGGTGGTGGGCGGGAGCTACTGCTCTACATTAAGAGACTGAAGAGACATAACGATCAAATACAAGGCTTGGTTGGATCTTGGTGTGGAAAAAGAAACAGTAATAAAGGATGTTTTTGTAACAATTGGGGACTTATTTTTCATTTTCTTAGGTGTGATAAGGTCATTTTGTCATGCACGAGAATGTCTAATTATTAGGAAATGCATGCTGAAGTATTCAGCAGCGGAATATCAGAATATCTACAACTTATTTTCAAACGGTTCCACAATGAATATTTACAGAGGGAAACATACATTCAACGTGGCAAAATGTTAATGAACCTAGGTGAAGAGGACATATATTACATTTTTCACTTTTTTGATAAATTTGAACACTTTCAAAATAAAAAGGTGGGGAAAAGTCAGGCCAGACAGAAGGAATCAGGGATGATAACATTAGCTGGTATTTACTGTGAGTGTATAATACATTAGGCCCATTACATTTGCAAACTTTCTTTTCCCCACAATAATCCTACAGCCTGTACTGTGAATGGTTCACACTAAACATTCAGTGTTTACAGAGTGTTACCACTGAGAAAACTCAGTTCAGAGAGGTGAAGTTACTTGCTCAAGATTAAATTACTCACTCACACTGCTACCTAAGTGGCAAAGTTGAGCACTGAACCCAGTTCTAACTATTTTCAAAGCCTGTGCTCCTTCTAAATAGTGCTGCCTCTCTATTTATATCTATTGACAGTCACCAGAGGAAGAGAGTAAACAGCCTTCTTTGGTAACTTGGCCATGAGTTTTTCCATATATAGCAAAGCAAGT
This sequence comes from Colobus angolensis palliatus, assembly GCF_000951035.1. NCBI lineage: Eukaryota > Metazoa > Chordata > Mammalia > Primates > Cercopithecidae > Colobus > Colobus angolensis. The sequence continues at coordinate 2,334,223 of NW_012116377.1, forward strand.
CCCTGGTACAACCTTATCTGTGGTCTAATTAGCTCAAAAGGAAACAACAGGATTGCAATTAGTGATTTGACTCCAAACAGAATCAAACAACAACAACAAAAAAAACAGAACCAAAGAGTTCTGAAAACAAAGAGAGATGTTTCACCTTCAACCTCTTCCCAGTCATCTTCACTTTCTTCCTCTTCTTCGTTGCTGTCTTCATTCATGGTAGCCCCTCTCTTCGGATGGTGTGCCTTCCTGAGGTCACTTGGAAAGTCCCTGTGTAAAGACCACAGGAAGGAAGATGAAGAAGGCTCAGATATCCTAGAGTTCCATTCAAGCTAAATGGAATTTTTAAAACCCCTCCTATTTATTGAGAATCTGTGGCAACTATTTAAAGATGATTAGTAAGCTCTGAGCCTCACTTCCTCCATCAACACGTGTCTCAACATCTCATCAAGACGTGCTCTGATCATCTAATACATACCAGATGTGCTGTCAAAAAACCTCCAATCTAGATCTGTGTGAAAGAAAACATAGCTGTGCCTGGACATGACAAGGAAAAGTTAGAAGACACCAAAATAATAACATGAGTTCCAGAACTGTGATATCTGTGTGATATACGTGCATTTGGAGGCCAGAAAGAGTAAAATTTACATTTACTTATCCTACTATAAGCCTACTCAGACTTCTTTTCCATCTTAAGAAATATGATGTAAGGAGACTGAAGTTCGTGGCATTCTAACTTCAAGTAGGGATGTGACTACACACAGGTGAGTCATAAATAACAAGATACATAGACAGCTAGCTAGCTAAATAGATAACATAGATAAGTAGTTGGCTAAACAATGGTTCAAGACTAAGTACTTGCTGATTCGTAATATATTTCTGCAAATTCATATACAAAACGTGTCTAGGGTATCCAGTTACTTTTAACTTGTGTAAACTTTGGCACTTGGTACCAAGTGAGAATATTATCTAGGATTTTGGCATAAACATTTAAAATAACCAATCATCAATCTTGAGCTCTAGTAATATGCTCTTTTTTAGGGTACCACTTTCCCTCAACACCACAGCAATAAAAATTTCCCCTTAGAATGAACATAGCAGAAATGACCACAGTCAGTGCTCAGAGGAGAAGGAAAGGAGAACTCAGAGCTTTCCTTGGCAGTATCATGGCCTATCTCTATGTATATGTCTCTGGAGATACAATTCAATTAGAGGCGAGGCAACTGGAAAGTAGTAAGCTCAAAGGCATTCTTCAGAAAAGTCTAGGGGAGGCCGGGCACAGAGGCTCATGCCTGTAAGCCCAGCACTTTGGGAGGCTGAGCTGGGCAGATCACCTGAGGTCAGGAGTTCAACACCAACATGGTAGAACCCCATCTCTACTAAAAATACAAAAATTAGCCAGGCATGGTGGTGGGTGCCTACAGTCCCAGCTACTCAGGAGGCTCACTTGAACCTGGGAGGCAGAGGTTGCAGTAAGCCAAGATTGCATCACTACACTCCAGCCTGGGCAACAGAGTGAGACTCCATTAAGGACGGGACGGGACAGGGACGGGGACAGGATGGGACGGGATGGGAAGGGAAGGGAAGTCTAGAGAAAAGAAGAGATGAACCACAGCAGAAAATCAGCATGCTGTCCTGTGTCCCTTCCTGTGCTCTCTACTGGACTACCCTCTCATGCCAGGACCAGAGGCTGCTGGAAAAGCCGATACTGGGAGTGAGGATTTGTTTAACAAGCAAAGGAAAACCTACTCCTCTGTTCTTCCTCTTCTTCCTACCCCTCAACTTTCTTAAGAGGCAGATAACCAAGTGTTCCCTGGGCTCATAATCATTGTTCACAACATATTACTATAAATGCTCATTCACTGCAAAAATACTTTTTCAGTTTCTGCCAAATAAAAGGCCCTGCAATCGATGCTACAGGGCATATGAAAATGAACTCCACATGGTTCCAGCTCTCTGAGAGGTCACAGGGTAGTAAGCCTGGGTATGTGGCGTGGTAACAACAACTGGTAGACATATCACACTCCCTAGAAGCACTACAGGAAATCAGAGGAGAGAAGGGGGAAGAATCAGTGAAGCCTCTAGAGTAGGTGGTTTTGGATCTGCATCTTCAAGATGGAAGCCAGCAAGCACTCCAGGTAGAGGGAATACCATGAGCACAATGCAGGTGCAGAAAGTACAAGAATGTGTTCAGTGAATGATGAGAAGTCCAGGTGGGCCAGAGAAGAGCGTGCTTGAGGAAAGTAGTATGAGATAAAGCTGGAATGTCAGGTAAATATTTTGTGATATATCTAATATTTTTGTGTAGTAGAAAGAACACTGGACCAGGAGTCAGAAGACCTGGGTTCTCCTGCTTTTGCCACTGTCTGGCTGTGGAAGCATGAATAAATCACTTTCTGCATGCTGTCACTGTTCTTACCTGTAAAGTTTCCAGTTCTTACAGGTCTGAGTTGTACCTAGAAGAGCTTAAAGATCCAATTTTCCATGGACCCCAGTGACAAGTAAGAATAGAGGTTTTCATTACTCACAATTCTCTGATGAGAAAAATAAAGACCTGAGACAAAGCTTTCCAGGCATCTCACCTGAAGTCATCCCCATCGCTGAGGGCTTCGTCCTTTATAACCTTGAGGTTTTCAGATTTAACAGTCACCTTGGCCACTTTCTTTTTTGCTGGACCACCTGCTGAACCCCCAGGATCACTGCAGCCTCTCTTCCTCTTTCCTTGTGAAACTTTGGAGAGAAGGCTCTTCTTTGGGGGTTTCTCATCTTCAAAGGCATCTAGGTGACCATACAGAACATGAGGTGAGGGGTGGAAGGAAAGGTGGAGGCAGTGCAGCTTATGGGCAAGGGCATGAAAAGGCTCTACGATCTGTCTCCAAACCCAATCTCTATCACCTGTTCACCATCCCCTGTCTGGTCAGCAACCAGCTCTCAGCCTCTACCCACCTGCGGCTAGTCTATGTTTATAGTAAAAACCATTTTCCTTTATCAGCACTTTACTTCTCCTATGACTACAGAAAATACCACAGGACTCAAATAAAACCTAACTTCCAGATCTTAAATGTCAGCCAGGAAAATACAACATCCTGGAAAGGAAAATACAACAAGATTCCTGCCAGGAAAATACAACATCCATTAATTAGCACCCTATTTATTTATCATCTGCCAAGACTAATTGTTTGTCTTAGGGATACTGCACTCCTCTTAAGTAAAATGTTAAGTACATAAACATGTCCAAGTTTTACCACAACATCATTACTATTAATCTACATTTCTGCCAACCTTCAAGACCAAACTGCTCAAAACACATACTGCTCTGAAACCTTTCCAATGTAACCCAAATGGCACTCGTATACCAACCACTTCAGCAAACTTACAGTTGGAAAAAGACAGCAATAATTCAAAAGTATTTTCTTAAAATAATTATTTTTTGTTAAAGGGAAATAAAAAATGCATAAGCTGCTGGTTTTAGTCAAATTGGGGTATCTAAAATTATGGTTTATTTACATATAATAATTACATTAATAGTTTAGTTTTAATAAATAATATGGCAGGGAAGGATAGTTTTCTATTTTGCAAATATATTCACACAAATTATCTTGAATCTGAAATAAATCCTCTTTTGTCTTTGCATGACTCTGCTTCAATTAATTTTAGAAAATAAAAATACTCTACCTTTTATTGAGGTTCCATAAGGGATTGCAACATTAACCTAAAATATAAAATCATTTAATAATTCAGTCTTTTCATTGTTTGCCTTGCTGACTCTCTGGATAGGTATTTATATTCCACAAGAATATACTTTTGCATGAGGGAAAAAAGACTCTCCCTCTGATCTAGATGAAATCATTATTAAATGCTAATAAAATTCATATCAAAGAAGCATTTCTTTTAATGCTAGATAAATCACTGATTCTGTTGTTTCTTTAAATGTTTTATATAAAAGGAATTTATGTACTCCCATTTTTAAACATTTTAGTGGAAACCAAAAAATAAGGAAAAATTTTGAAGTACAAAATATTTCAAAATTAAATTTTTCATATCTGAGAACAGACTGCCTATTCCAAGGCCAGAGGCTGCATAAAACTTAAGATTTGACAGTTTGAGGAGGGTGGCCCTAAAATTAAGATTTCTGGATCTTACAATGGTATTTAGCCCTCTAATAGGCAAAGATGCGAAATACTTCAATTTCTACTAATCTAAAAAAAAAGCAGGTAGGAGGATACTTCAGAGGCATCACAAACTTTTCTGGTTAGTTAAAAAGCATAGCTTTTATTTCTGTGTTTGAAGAGAAAGGTAGAGGAGTTAAAAAGGAAAGGGGGGAAAAGGAAACACAAAACTCTGAATCAAAAGGATGTTTATAGTATTCAAAAGCATCTAACAATAATCTGAACGTACAACCATGAGATAATTGTTAAGCAACTTACGGCAGAGCCACACAACAAAATATAATTGAGTCACCCTTTAAGATAAACGATAGATGATGTAATGTTAATCAGGCAAAGTTGATTTTACAGCATGCTTTCTGCTATGTAAAAAACAGACTAGAAGGAAACAGACCATTATTTCATGGTGGCTATTTCTGGATGGCAGAAATATGGGTGACTTTCTATTCTTTGCTATTCTTTGGTCCCTAAGCATCTAGAGACTCTTTTCCAGGACTCTCCAAAATCTTGAGTGATCTAATATGCCTAAGCAGCCTCCTTGAGCTCAGCGTTCTTTCAGTAGGGCAGGAATTATCACTGTGGTCTGCTTGCCCATCTACTGGGATTTAATAAGAACACCGGAGTAAACCTTCCAGCAGCAACTCACAGCACTCAGAATAAAATTCCAACTCCTTAGCTTGGTATCCAAGCTCAGGCCCTTGCCCACTTCTCCTACCCAGCCCCTCACTCACTGTGTCCAGCCAACTGGCCAAGTTCATTCCCTCCTAAGAGTGTTTAAACACACTGTTCTCTCTACCTAGAACTCTTTTCCCCAGAACGTCCTATAAATGGCTCAAAATTACACTAACTGCCTCAAAATGCCACCTCCTTACAAAGGCCTTCCCTGACACTGATTCCCATTTAGCTGCCTCTTCCCCAGCCCCATTTAAGTTTGAGGATTTTTTTTTCCATCTATAGAAGCATTTTCTGTTATGTACCCAAATAAGTTTTATCACAGCAGTCTAAACACAGGGTGATAGCTCTTACCATTATGTGAATCTGTTTTTTTTTTTTAACTTGTTACCTGTTCTACTTACCCTTCCCCCCTGATTATAATCATGAGAACAGGTGCCTCACCTGTCTTGTTCACCACTATTACCCTAGTACCTGGAACAGTGCCTGAAAATAGTAGGCGCTCAATAAACAGCTGTTGAAGGAGTTAACGGATTATCACCGAAGGTGTTAACATAGAGAAGAAATGCAAAGAAACCAGAGGTGCTTTAGTAACACAAAGGAAATCATGTGGAAGCCTGTTTTCTTTTTTCCTATTTGTCAAAAGCAGCCAAGTATCACTTTCATTTGCATGTACAGGGGTGCTGTTAAAACCTACACTATTACAGTGTTGGAAACTACACTGACAGTCACCAATTTATTGTCACCTGCAGCCCAAACCACACTTGCTAAGTCTATGCTTCCCCAACAAACCACCAAACCACAACAAAAGTTATAACTGCAGATCTGGAAGCTGCCTTGGGAACTGACTGCTAGCTCCTCTGGCTAGCAGAGAAAACTTGGGTGCATCCTTACCTCCATTTAGGCTGAATGACACCAGCTAGCCCAACTAATTACCTAACATGGGTAAAGCTAAAGCTCTTGGCTTTATATGCTATCCCATTGAAAACTCACAGCCACCCTGTAAGGCAGTTATTATATTTCATAGAAGAAGTTTAGAAGAGCTAAAATATTTGTCCAAAATAATTCACCCAAGTGCATATAACTAAGAATTGAAGCTCTAACAAGCTGGAACCCAGGTGAAGTGTTGAGCTGGGAGGAATGCAGGTAGCATTTCCATCAGATTACAACCTTTAATTTTTAATTGCCATATATCCAAATTACATTCTGACTAGAATACCAGCCCCTTTTTTGTGACTCCTTGCTAAAATAGCAACCATCCTTTAAATCACAGATCAAACAACTTCAGAAAGTGTTCCCCGATCACGCTAGTCAAACTTGATTAATCCTTTGGAAGCTACAAAGCCTTGTACCTTCTTCCACAGTATTTAGCACACTCTGCCTTGAATGTCTTACATGCAAATGTCATGTTAACACTACCCTATGATCCTCCAAGATATGTTTATCTCCCATGTCACCTCATTCATGTGCAGCACATAGTACTCAAAATATGTTATTTGAATGAATGAGTAAATAAATAAAATGGAACTCAAAATATTACATATGAGGTAAATCACCTTCTAAGTTTAGCAATTATTACCATTTGACTATTTTCAAATGGATGATGAACTTATAATCGGTATAGAAACACAGAATCGAGTGTGATAGCCTTTGCTGGTTACCTAATCTACCCAGTTATTTCAGGAGACCCAGAAATTCCTTCTACAGCCTGCATTTTGCAATTATTTAAAATATTTATTGGCCAGGCACAGTGGCTCATGCCTATAATCCCAGCACTTTGGCAGGCCGAGGCGAATGGATCATTTGAGGTCAGGAGTTTGAGACCAGACTGGCCAACATGGCGAAACCCCATCTCTACTAAAATACAAAAATTAGCCGGGCATGGTGGCAGTCACCTGTAATACCAGCTACTCAGGAGGCTGAGGCAGGAGAATCGCTTGAACCTGGGAGGCAGAGTCATGCCATTGCACTCCAGCCTCAGCGACAGAGTGAGACTCCATCTCGAAAAAAATAAAAAATAAAAAATATTTATTTAGCACTTAGCCTTACCAATCGTGGGCCCCGCATCCACAGATTCAACCAACCACAGATGAATATATTTCGAGAAAAAGAAAACCCACAAATTTTCAAAATACAGTATGACAACTATTTCCACAGCATCTACATTGTATTAGGTATTATAAGTGATCTAGAGATGATTTAAAGTATGTCGGAGTATGCGCATAGGTTACATGGAAACACTAGACCACTTGAGGAAACATAAGGTACTTGAGCATCAGAGGTTTCAGTATCCGCGGGGTATCCGGGAAGGACCACCTTAGTCTGCTCAAGGAATGTCTGACGAGATTTGAAGAAATCAGCCCTGGCAAAAGCCATGGTGGGGGGGTCACTCTAGGCCGAAGGAACATCAAAGCAAAAGGCTCAAGAAATAACTTGGCATATTTGAGGAAGAGAAAGGAGGCCAATAAGGAGGGTATCTGGCAAGGAAACAAGTGGTAGGAGAAACAGGAGAGGTAGCAAGAGCCAAAACATGTAGCATCTTGTAGACCAGGATAAGACAATCGGATTTTAAGCTAAGAGCAATGGAAAACCAAGGACAGTTTAAAGCAGGAGCACGGCATGATTTTTTTTTTTTTTTTTAAAAAGATTATTTGGGTTGCTGGATGCAGAGCTGGGAGGCCAGTAAAGAGGAAACTGCAGTCACTCAACTGAAAGGTGATGGTGACTTGGACAGGGGCTGTGGACATGGAAATGAAGAGAAGTGGACGAATTTGAAATACAGTCTGAGGCTGAACTGACTGGACTTGCTGACGGGACTGGATGTGTGCACATAAGAAAAAGGTGGACTTTGCTTTATAACAAGTATTGAGACTGGAAAAACGGAGGAAAGCATAGATTTGAAGGGGAAGACCATGAGCTCTGCACTGTCCATGACAAACGTAAGAAGCCTATCCAATATCCACGAGGGGAAGTCAGGTGGGATCCCACTGTGGAACTCTGGGCGAGACTCAGCTGAAGTTATCATTCGGGAGTCAGCACACTGCATCACTCTACGTCCTGGTCCGTCCGTCCGTTTTCCTGGGACACAAATAACTGCCTTCTCCGCGTTCAACCCTGAACATCTGCGCTGTATCCTCTGGACAACGGGGAGCGGGAAAGAAGCTACGCAGGAGCTTGGGTCGGGCGAGGTTCACGGGAAGCGGCTCTGGGTGCGGAGGACAAAGGCGCAGGGACAGCGGGCAGGGCCGGCCGCGGCCTGCCGTGCTGCCCCCACGGCGCGGAACGCGCGCAGCAACCTCCACCGGCCTCCGCGTCTAGACTCCCGCCGCCCCTGCCTCTGGGCCTCCTCCGCCCACCGGCAGAGTCTCCCGCGAAGCCCGCTGGGCCACGCTCTCACCCTCCTCCTCCTCACGCCGGGTCTTGCTCTTGGCCTTGGACTTCTGGCTGCGCGTTTCGCGTCCCCGCGACTCCCCGCCGGCCGCGCGCTTCCGAGCCATTTTGCTTGTCCGGGCAAAATCCACTTCGCGAGTGACGCACCAAGCCGCGATGCGTTAGAACGCAGGCCCCGCCCCGAGGCGGGCGCGTCTGGCCACGCCCCTTCGTTGGAGGCCTAGTCACGCCCCCAAAGGAAGCTACGCCGCATACCCGTGGCCACTAAAAAAACCGCGGGAAGCAGGAAAGAGCACAACAGGTTTCTCTCTATTTCCGGTGTATTGTAGCCTCACGTTTCCGGAGCTCGGAGTTGCTCTTGTGTTCTCGCGAGAGGCGGGAAAGGGCGCAGGGTTTGAAACATGGCGGACGACGTAGACCAGGTGAGTGAATTTTAAGGCAGTCGCTCAGAGTCGCTTCTTGTACTAAACTGCTTTTTCCAAACTCAGGAAAAATGGCCAGTCGTGCCTCCTTTTTCCAAGTCACACGGCCTAATCCGCCCCGTCCTTTCCGTAAACACCGCCCTCCGATTTTTGCTGCAGGCCCTGAGGTCTTTTCCATTAGAAGGCCACCTGATGACTATTAATCACACTCTTCGCTTCATTTTTTTAAATCTGTAAATTATTATCCGTGCCCGCCTCACAGAGCTGTCAGGATTCCAATAGAAAGCCAGATAATAAAGTTAGGAGTTGTTATCATTACTGAGCGCAACAATTATTTACTCATTCAGCAGAGAGAGTGAACATCAGCTTTTTATGGTTAGACACTGTTCTAAGGGCCAGGGACACTGACATCGATATATAAGTGATCCTTGCCATGACTTGGAGCTTATATTCGCGAGAACAGATAAATATAAATATGTAAGATTTATAGGAACTGTGATGTGCTATGAAGGAAACAAGGAACTGGTATGCAGAATAACAGATGGTCCTAGAAGCTTTTTCACCTGGTCTTTTTCTTCCTCAAATATCTTTGGAGATCATGCTACAACTTAAACTTTCTACTGAAATCTCACCTCCTCAGAGAGGACTTCTGCCCAAATAGCACTCCCCCACTCTGCTTACCCTGCGTCATTTTTCTTCATAGAACGTTATTTTTTCATATTAAATGTATGCATCTTTGTTTTATGTGTATCTCTCCTGACTAGAATGTAAGTGCCATAACAGTAGAGATTTTGTTTTGTTCATTCTTTCGTCCTTGGGGTTTAGAACAGTGCTGGAAATACTCAACCAATATTTGAGTGAATGAGTTAGATGATCAGAGGAGGCCTCTTTTAAAAGCCAGTAGATAAAGCTACAGGATGAAAAGAACAGAAAGTGGGCGTCCCAGACAGAAGCTTAGGTAGCAGTAGGGCTCTGTCATGTGCATATTCTTAACAGTATTATAATTATTCGTATGCCTATCCACATTAGAATGAGCTCCTTGAGGGTGGGGATTGTGACTTCTGTATCATTGTAATCTAACAGTTGGTTATCTGATCCTTTAACAAACACCTGTTGAACTGAAGGACATAGGGACCAGTTGAGTTAGGTTATTTTTTTTCTCTCATCGGGCCTTTTGAATCTTCAGAGCCTGTTACGAATTCAGTTACCTTCCTCCACTGGCCTGTGTACTTACTGAAGAAGCTCTCCTTGAATCATCTTTCTAACTCTTTAATGGCTGCAATCCTCCCTTCCATGTGGGTGACCCCAAGTCGTCCTAGCCCTGACCTCTAAAACCAGTGTTTCCAGCAGTTGTTTAATAATATGATATTAGTAGGAATCTTTCCTTTTCTTTTTTTTTGGATGGAGTCTCACTGTGTCGCCCAGGCTGGAGTGCAGTGGCGCGATCTCAGTTCACTGCAACCTCTGCCTCCTGGGTTCAAGCGATTCTCCTGTCTCAGCCTCCCAAGTAGCTGGGACTACAGGCACGTGCCACTACGCCTGGCTAATTTTTGTATTTTTAGTAGAGATGGGGTTTCACCATGTTGGCCAGGCTGGTCTCAAACTCCTGATCTCAGGTGATCTGCCTTTCTCAGCCTCCCAAAGTGCTGGGATTCAGGCCTGAGCCACCACGCCCAGCCAGTAGGAACCATTTCTAAGTATTAATATTTTCTGCTTTCCTGGCACTGTTTTAAATGCATTAACTAGTTTCATCCTCATAAGAACCCAGAAGGAAGGTTGTGGCTTTCTCAATTACAAATGAAGAATCTGAGAATTACAGATGGCATGATTTTTAATCTCAGTTCATAAGTGTCAGGTCACAGCCGGGAGTTGAACCCGGACTGCCTGACTCCAAAGTCGGTATTTGCTTGCTTGCTGGCACCATCTTGGCTCACTGCGACCTCCACCTTCCAGGCTCAAGCAATCCTCCCACCTCAGCCTCGGAGTAGCTGGGACTACAGGTACATGCCACCATGCCTGGCTAAGCCAGTGCTTTGAACCAGTGTTCTATTCTGGCTACTAAATATTCATCTTACTGGCTAGTTGGCAGCCTAACCTCAACCTGTGCTGAATTCATAATCTTCCCATAAACCTACACCTCTACTTGACATTCTGACTAGTATATGGTAGGCATTACGTGAGTGTTTTTCCTATGATTACATAATATTTGAGATAAAGCTAAAGTCCCTGAGACCCTGTACCCTGAAATTGGGTCAGGCAGTTTGGATTTTGAGGGAACAAAGTATAGTCATGATTATTTTGCTGTGTAACTCCTTCTCATGTATGCGTGTTTTAACCTACATTTATATAGCACATACTATGTGAAAAGCTCTGTTCTAAGCCTTGATATATGTCACTTAAGCCTCATAAAAACAGTATTAGGTAGACACTATTATCTCCATTTTACAGATTAGGAGACTGAGGCAGAAAAAGGTTAAATAACTTGCCCATGGTCATACAGCATAGCAGCGATTTAAGCACTACTCTCTCTCTCTAGTACTATATTACTAAATCTGTTTCTCTTATCAGCAACAAACTACCAACACTGTAGAGGAGCCCCTGGATCTTATCAGGCTCAGCCTAGATGAGCGAATTTATGTGAAGATGAGAAATGACCGAGAGCTTCGAGGCAGATTACATGTGAGTAAATTTATCAAGTTACCTTGAAATCAGATTCCTTCCTACCCCCACTACCTTGAAATGTAAAACCTGTCCAGAGTGAAAGAGTATTTTGAAGGAAGAGAGGGTAGTGGAAAATCACCCGTGTTTCCATAAGCCAAATAAAACTGCATGTATTCACATTTTTAATATTTTTCTTTTAATAAAAATATGTTTATTATAGAATATTTTTATTCCTTTCATTTTTGTCTTCTGTTTATTTGTAAATAACGTTTATTTGTCCTCCATTCTTAAATTTTTTTTAAATTTAAAACACAAATATGTGTTTTATTATGAAAAGTTAAACAGCACAAAAATATATAGAGTAAAAAGTGAAATCCCATTTCCTCTACTAGTAACCACTATTAAAAATTGGATTATCTTGGCTGGATGCAGTGGCTCATGCCTGTAATCTCAGCACTTTGGGAGGCTGGGGCAGGAGGATCACTTGAGGCCAGGAGTTCTCTGTGTTGCCAGCCTGGGCAACATAGAGAGACCCTGTCTCTACAAAAAATAAAAATTAAAAATTGGGTTACTGTTTCTGTATGTTTACACACATATATTCATATATGTACATATGCACATACTTGCACTATGTACACCCTACCTCTACAAAACATGGATCCTGCTATACATGTTTTTCAGCACCTTTTTTTTTTCCACTTAATCTTTCTTGGAGATTATTGATCATTAGTGCATTTAATTCTCATTTGTTCTCTTTAATGACTACCTAGGATTCTGTATATGATAGTGATCGATTATTTTTTCATTTCTTGCTACAAATACTTACATAAATACTTGCAGTAAGCATTTTTTTACATATTTATTTGTGCATATCTGCAAAATATCTGTAGAATTGGTCCCTTGAAGTAATCCCGCTTGTTCATAGAGTACCCTTAAGGTTTTGCCTCTCCTTAATGACTTGTTGCTTTCCTAAGTGTGTTGTTTTTAGTGTTGCTACTTACCCTAAAGTGATTAAAAATAGCTAACATTTATTGAGCATTAGGTGTAGACCAGCTACTATTATTCTAAGCATTTCGTGTGTGATACCTGATTTAATCTTTATAACAACCCTGTGATGATACATACTAATTATTCCTGCTTTGCCCTGTAGGAAGCTCAGGCTCAGAAAGGTACAGTCACTTGCCAGTAAAGGGACAGCTAGAATTTGAATCTAGATTGACCTGAGTCCCACTCTTAAGTACTGTGGTTTCACCTTCCACAAAACCTAACAATAAAGAACCTCTGGGCTTGGGAAGGAAATAGGAGACAATCTACAGTTGGCCTTAAAGGAAGTGAGACTCCAGGAAAGGAATAGTGGTAACTTAGGGAATACAAATGGAATTGAGCTTAATTAGTTAAGTCTGTGGCCGTTGGAGGCTTCTTCAGTTCCCTGTGTAAACTTGATGGTCTCTATCCTAAATGGCCCCAACTTTCTGTTTGTTTTGTGCCCCTCAGTTACACATTTTTGCTCTTGTTAGTGTGCCCTGCTTAAAGCAGTTCCCCACGTGGCTGACAAGTGACTTTTATTTTGATGTGAGCAGGCGAACCATGTAACACGTTGTTAGAAGTAAACTTGGGTTCTGAACAAAGTCCCAGCTTTAAAGTGCACCTTTTAGTAAAATGAATGAACTTTGGAGCTTGGATTAAATATCTTAGCTGCAACATTTATTGATTGAGCCCACAGATGCTAAATACATTTAAGTTCTGGATAGGTTAGAAATGGGCAGGGTGTTTCTCTACTTACTTTCTCTGTGCAACATGTAGTCTACCGTGTGCCTTTAGAAGACTGCAATGCCATTGTCTTACCAGTAAACAAAGGATTTTATCTTCTTTACTGTATTTTTCTTGTCACATTGTTATAGGTGAATTTGAAGGATGTCTACTGATAAATGATGAAGATGAATCTGCTGTTTTTCATAATTAAATATTATAAATGATGTGACTGCCTTAGATAACAAGTGGGGTGGAGACTTTAAAAATAATTTCAAGTGATTTTGAGTAAATTTATTTTTGGCCATATGAGCAGTTTTATATTTTTATCAGGTCAATTAAGTAATCATTTGAAATGACTTGTGAAGAAACAGTGTATTAGTACAGTAGGATTACTTTTTATTTGCATGTAAAAGTTTGTGATGTAAGCATCAAATGCCTTAGTTGTAACTGAGCAATTTGCATATTGTTAATCCTTGATCATTTTCATAATTTGATTATTAAATTTCTTGGTTCTTTACCCTCCCACTTTAGGCTTATGATCAACATTTAAATATGATCTTGGGAGACGTGGAAGAAACTGTGACTACTATAGAAATTGATGAAGAAACATATGAAGAGATATATAAAGTAAGTCATGCAGTTCTATTCATTGCTTTGCAAATATCAGCTGTTCTCTTTCAAACAGCTTAACTCATATTTATGGGAAGCGCATCATGTTTTGACACCTACTTATGGACTCAATAGAGGGGGTTCTGGCATCTGACAGACGTGGTTGCCTGTACTGGGCTGACCACTTCCTATTTGGGTTACCTTGGGCAAGGGAATTAAGTTAGCTGACTTCTCATTGGTAAGCAGGAATACTACCACTTACCTCATAGGGTTCCCAGATTCAGTGAGATACAACAATGCAAGGTGGCTATGTATAGTAGTGTGTAACAGTAATACTGGACAGTGTTCTTTCGTTTTCTATGGATTTTATCTATTAATACTTAATTTATTAGAAACTGAAACTGAAAAAATTTTTAAATATTTATTCATTAAAAAAACCTGGCTGGGCATCGTGGCTCACACCTGTAATCCCAGCACTTTGGGAGGCCAAGGCAGGTGGATCACCTGAGGTCAGGAGTTCGAGACCAGCCTCACCAACATGGTGAAGCCCCATCTTTACTAAAAATACAAAAAATTAGCCAGGTATGGTAGCATATGCCTGTAATCCCAGCTACTTGGGAGGCTGAGGCAGGAGAACTGCTTGAATCCTGGAGGCAGAGGTTGCAGTGAGCTGAGATTGTGCCATTGCACTCCAACCTGGTCAACAAGAGTGAAGCTCTGTCTCAAAAAAAAAAAAGGCCAGGCACGGTGGCTCACACCTGTAATCCCAGCACTTTGAGAGGCCGAAGCGTGTGAATCACCTGAGGTCAGGAGTTCGAGACCAGCTTGGCCAACATGGTAAAACCCTGTCTCTACTAAAAATACAAAAACTTAGCTAGGTGTGGTGGCATATGCCTGTAATCCCCCCTACTTGGGAGGCTGAGGCAGGAGAACTGCTCGAACCCTGGAGGCAGAGATTGCAGTGAGCTGAGATTGTGCCATTGCATTCCAGCCTGGTCAACAAAAGTGAAACTTCATCTCAAAAAAAAAGTCCGGGCACGGTGGCTCATGCCTGTAATCCCAGCACTTTGAGAGGCCAAAGCGTGTATATCACTTGAGGTCAGGAGTTTGAGACCAGCCTGGCCAACATGGCAAAACCCTGTCTCTACTAAAAATACAAAAAATCAGCCGGCCGTGGCGGCAGGCACCTGCAATCCCAGTGACTCGGGAGGCTGAGGCAGCAGAATCACTTGAATCTGGGAGGTAGAGGTTGCGGTAAGCTGAGATCGTGCTACTGTACTTCAACCTGGGGGACAGAGTGAGACTCTGTCTCAGAACAAAACAAAACACCTATCACATATTACTGTAACATTTTTATGAACAATAACTATTTTCTAAAACAAAATGTTTAACGAGGAATGTCTTTGTTTTACATTTTTGCAAATCTCTTTAATGCCCGGCTTAATCGATGACAGCTAGAAGATTCTTATATCTTTTTTCTGCATTAAATGTATCATGAGATGTTGTAAATGAAGCAAATCTTACCACACAGATAGTTAGTTGGAAAGGAAGGAGTATGTTTTGTGGATGTTCCACCTTTGATACTACACCCAAACTGGACAAGTGGTAGTCAGTCAAAGGTTATTTGCAGTCTGGAATCTGAAACGATAACAGTAAACTTTTCATACTCTTGTTAGGTGAAAATTCATTAATCTGCCTTGCACTTCAAATGGATCTTTTACTCATGCATGATTTGGTTATATCAGGCACTGGTTCTTTAGAAAATAGTTCACTGAGCTATGCAGATTCATTTTATTTGTTCAATGTTTAAAAAAAAATCACATTTATTAGTATCACCAGTGATCTTGTCAGAAAGGTCTTTTTTTTTTTTTTTTTTCTAGGACAGAGTCTCCCTGTGTCACCCAGGCTGGAGTGCAATGGCGATCTCAGCTCACTGCAGCCTCCGCCTCCCAGGTTCAAGCAATTCTCGTGCCTCCCAAGTAGCTGGGATTACAGGCATGTGCCACCACGCACAGCTAATTTTTGTGTTTTTAGTAAAGACGGGGTTTCACCATGTTGGCCAGGCTGGTCCTGAACTCCTGGCTTCCCAAAGTGCTGGGATTACAGGTGTGAGCCACTGTGCCAGGCCGTAGCAGAGAGATCTTTAAGATTTGGGAAGCCAGTTTCTGAGCCTGCCAGGGCATACTGGTTAAAATGTGGGCTCAGAGTACAAGACTACATGGATTCAAATCTTGACTCCCTTGCTTACCACCTTTTTAATTGGGCCAGCTCACCTACCCTGTCTGTGAATGTGTTTCCTTGTCTGTAAACTGGGAATAATAATAGGACCCACTTCATATAACCATGGAGGATTCATTGAGGGCTACATGAAAAGCCTTCAGATTAGTGACAGGCACATTGTAACTGTTAAACTGTTAGCCTTCATTGGATTTTGTAGTTCTGCTTTATCCTGGCATTCCTCCTCTCTGACCACACCTGACTCCTTTGCTAGTGTTCTTTCTCGTAAGTGTAAACACTTCACATTTTTTTCTTTTTTTTAAATTTTTACTTATTTATTTATGTATTTTTGCTGGCTTATTTCTCTAAGAAAGAATAGTATTTTTTAAAATCTGCATTTTTTTCCCTTTAGGAATTTCATTTAGTAACTATTGTTTGGTGGTTGTTACTGTTTTCTTAACATGGACACAATCATAAGTACCAATTCTAAGATGCACTTTTTCTTAAA
Organism: Colobus angolensis palliatus; assembly: GCF_000951035.1. NCBI lineage: Eukaryota > Metazoa > Chordata > Mammalia > Primates > Cercopithecidae > Colobus > Colobus angolensis. The sequence continues at coordinate 2,350,608 of NW_012116377.1, forward strand.
TTTTAGCATCTCAAAAATCTGATTGCATCTTACAGGTGATGTGATAAAAAAAATTGTGTCATAATTTAATTGGCAAAATTTTTCCTTTTTCGGTTCAACTAAGCTTACAAATTATATCTGAAATGTGATAAAATATGGACTATGCAGCTTTAATATTCTGCTTTATTCATGTAACATTATTAACGTAAGAATTTTACCATGGGAGTAGACTCTTCATAAGCATTTTAATGCTCTTGTCTTGAATTCTGCTTGTGACAGAAATGACTCTTCAACTGTGGTGTCTATTCTTACAGAGAAGGGAACGCTGCCACTTACTCCATGTTTACAGTGAACCAACAGCAGGGTCCACCTCTGTCATCCCTAGTAGTCTGCTCCAAGTGTGGTTCCTCCTGAAACTGTTTGAAAGTGCTATGTGTCTGTGCACATGTGCATTTCTCTGGGTGGAGTGTCTATAACAGTCTCAGTAGTTACTGACCTCGATTAAGATTAATTGCTGCCTTGAAAGGCTACCGGGACTAGTTAGCTCCTGAATGCTGTGTACTGGTGTGCATGTGATCTCTCTTGTGCCTAGAATTGCAGCTGCAGAACAGTCAGCAAAGTCTGTTAAGTTAATGAGTTTTTTTCACATTGCCATGATGTGTTGGGTAAAACATTTAAAATGGAATCTTTGGATGACTGAGAATACTTCAGTGTATAAATGTGTATTAACAATAGACTTAGAAAGGAAAGACAGTGATATTATGGAGAGTGTCTGCATCTGGTTCAGTGCCGTGGAGAGTAACTACTTCATTCTCCTGTGCGCTCTTGTTACTAATCTCCAAGATGGGAAACCAAGATGGGAAACTAGACTAAATGGTTTCTTACCTTGACCCATTTTACATGTTGCTCTCTCTCTCGTCTATTGAAATAACTAATGAACATCAATGTTATCACCAAAAAGTATGGGGGACCCATAAACCATAGGGTTATTGGTTTTTTTTTTCCCCCTGTAACTTACATAATTGACTTCTAAATAATTAATTTGGCTGCTGACTTATAAATAGGAAGATGAAAAGCAGTCAGTCTTACTCTTCTGATTCTTGGTCCTCCATAATTGGAGTTTCCATTTTACAGATTGTGAACAGTCTGTGTTATTTGACCCAGCCTACTTTTTCGGCTGTCCATCATGTGTACTACCTTTCTTCACCAAACACCTCATAGTTTGGCTCACCAGACAGTTTCTCTTGGGGATGTTGCATCCTTTTGTAACTAAGCCCTCTGCTCCCTCTGCTTGCCGGAAGGTCTTCTACAGCATCAGATGGCTCTTCTAGACCTTTCTGTAGATTAGCACTGTAATAATAGAACTATCTGCAGTAGTGAAAATTTCTGTCTAAGCTGTCATTACAGGAGCTGTGAGCCACATGTGGCTATTTGGCAGTTGATATGGGTGCTGGTGTGACTAAGGAACTGAACATTTAATTTTATTTAATTTTAATTTAATGAGCCACCTGTGACTAGTGGCACTTGTATTAGAGCAGCTCTAGACCTGCTCCCTCATACAGAGCTAACTCTTTATGGTCCATGCTGAAACCATATGGTCCATATCACCCTATAGTACTTAACACATATTTCTTTTCTTACTCATTTTAAGTTGCTTCCACTTTAATTTAACTTTTTGAATAGATGCTAGACTCACACAGTCTTAAAATCACAAAATGCAGAAAGGAACACAGTGTAGTAAAAAGTCTTCCACCCCATCCTCTGTTCATCATCTTTACACCCCACCCCCAGACATAAGCACTGTTACTGGTTTCTTGAGAATCTTCTCATGTCTTTATGCACATGCTAATGAATGTTAATTATTCTCCCTTCCCCTGTTTTTTAATCTCAGTGCTCTTTCCCTTTCATAGATAGCTTCCTTATGCTTTCATTTTTAGCTTTATGGTACTTCATTGTATAGATGTACCATAATTTAACTGTTTTCCTGTTGATGGACAGATAGCCATTTCCAGTATTTTGCTAATAAAACCTATTCTGCTGTAAATAATTTTATCTTTTTTTTTTTTTAATTATACTTTAAGTTCTGGGCTACATGTGCATAACATGCAGTTTTGTAACATGGGTATACACGTGCCCTGGTGGTTTGCTGCACCCATCAACCTGTCACCTACATTAGGTATTTCTCCTAATGTTATCCCTCCCCTAGCCTCCCAGCTTCCGACAGGCCCTGGTGTGTGATGTTCCCCTCCCTGTGTCCATGTGTTCTCATTGTTCAACTTCCTCTTATGAGTGAGAACATGGGATGTTTGGTTTTCTGATCTTGTGATATTTTGCTGAGAATGATGGTTTCCAGCTTCATCTATACCCCTGCAAAGGACATGAACTCCTCCTTTTTTATACCTGCACAGTATTCCATGATGTATATGTGCCACATTTTCTTAATCCAGTCTATCATTGATGGACATTTGGGTTGATTCCAAGTCTTTGCTATTGTGAGTAGCGCCGCAATAAACATACATGTTTATATGTCTTTATAGTAGCATGATTTACAATCCTTTGAATATATGCTCAGTAATGGGATGCCTGGGTCAAATTTTATTTCCAGTTCTAGATCCTTGAGGAATCTCCACACTGTCTTCCACAGTGGTTGAACTAATTTATGCTCCCACCAACAGTGTAAAAGCATTCCAATTTTCCACAGCCTGTCTAGCATCTGTTGTTTCCTGACTTTTTAATGATCACCATTCTAACTGGTATGAAATAGTATCTCGTTGTGGCTTTGATTTGCATTTCTTTATTGACCAGTGATGACGAGCATTTTTTCATATGTCTTTTGACTGCATAAATGTCTTCTTTTAAGAAGTGTCTCTTCATATCCTTTGCCCATTTTTTGATGGGGTTGTTTTTTTCTTGTAAAGTTGTTTAAGTTCTTTGTAGATTCTGGATATTAGCCTTTTGTCAGATGGATAGATTGCAAAAATTTTCTCCCATTCTGTAGGTTGCCTGTTCACTCTGATGATAGTTTCTTTTGCTGTGCAGAAGCGCTTTAGTTTAGTTAGCTCCCATTTGTCAATTTTGGCTTTTGTTGCCATTGCTTTTGGTGTTTTAGACATGAAGTCTTTGCCCATGCCTATGTCCTGAATGGTATTGCCCAGGTTTTCTTCTAGGATTTTTATGGTCCTAGGTCTTAAATGTAAATCTTTGATCCATCTTGAGTTGATTTTTGTAAAAGGTTTAAGGAAGGGATCCAGTTTCAGTTTTCTGCATATGGCTAGCCAGTTTTCCCAACACCATTTATTAAATAGGGAATCTTTTCCCCATTTCTTATGTGTGTCAGGTTTGTCAAAGATCAGGTAGTTGTAGCTGTGTGGTGTTATTTCTGAGGCCTCCGTTTTGTTCCATTGGTCTATATTATCTCTTTTGGTGCCAGTACCATGCTGTTTTGGTTACTGTAGCCATGTAATGTAGTTTGAAGTCAGGTAATGTGATGCCTCCAGCTTTGTTCTTCTTGCCCAGGATTGCCCTGGCTATGCAGGCTCTTTTTGGTTCCATATGAAGTTTAAAGTAGTTTTTTTCAATTCTGTGAAGAAAGTCAGTGGTAGGTTGATGGGGTTAGCATTGAATCTATAAATTACTTTGGGCAGTATGGCCATTTTCATGATATTGATTCTTCCTATCCATGATCGTAGAATCTTTTTCCATTTATTTGTGTCCTCTCTGATTTCCTTGAGCAGTGGTTTGTAGTTCTCCTTGAAGAGGTCCTTCACATACCTTGTAAGTTGTATTCCCAGGTATTTTATTCTCTTAGTAGCAATTGTGAATGGGAGTTCACTCATGATTTGGCTCTTTATTTGTCTGTTATTTGTGTATAGGAATGCTTGTGATTTTTGCATGTTGATTTTGTATCCTGAGGTTGCGTATCAGCTTAAGGAGGTTTTGGACTGAGACGATGGGGTTTTCTAAATACACAATCGTCATTTGCAAACAGAGACAATTTGACTTCCTCTTTTCCTATTTGAATACCCTTTATTGCTTTCTCACGCCTGATTGCCCTGGCCAAAACTTCCAATACTATGTTGAATAGGAGTGGTGAGAGAGGGCATCCCTGTCTTTCGCCGGTTTTCAGAGGGAATGTTTCCAGTTTTTGCCCATTCAGTATGATAATGGCTGTGGGTTTCAATTCAAGGATTCTTCAATAATAAAATAGCTCTTATTATTTTGAGATATGTTTCATCAATACCTAGTTTATTGAGAGTTTTTAGGATGAAGAGGTGTTGAATTTTATTGAAGGCCTTTTCTGCATCTATTGAGATAATCATGTGGTTTTTGTGACTGATTCTATTTATGTGATGGGTTACATTTATTGATTTGCATATGCTGAACCAGCCTTGCATCCCAGGGATGCAGCTGACTTGATCGTGGTGGATCAGCTTTTTGATGTGCTGCTGGATTCAGTTTGCCAGTATTTTATTGAGGATTTTCACATCAATGTTCATCAGGGATATTGGCCTGAAATTTCCTTTTTTGTGTGTGTGTTTCTGCCAGGCTTTGGTATCAGGATGACACTGGCCTCATAAAATGAGTTAGGGAGGATTCCCTCTTTTTCTGTTGTTTGGAATAGTTTCAGAAGGAATGGTACCAGCTTCTCTTTGTACTTATGATAGAATCCGACTGTGAATCTGTCTGGTCCTGGACTTTTTTTGGTTGGTAGGCTATTAATTACTGCCTCAATTTCAGAACTTGTTATTGGTCTATTCAGGGATTCGACTTCTTCCTGGTTTAGACTTGGGAGGGTGTAAGTGTCCAGGACTTTATCCATTTCTTCAAGATTTTCTAGTTTATTTGCATAGAGATGCTTATAGTATTCTCTGATTGTAGTTTGTACTTCTGTGGGATCAGTGGTGATATCCCCTATATCATTTTTTATTGCATCTATTTGATTCTTCTCTCTTTTCTTCTTTATTAGACTGGCTAGCGGTCTATTTTGTTGATTTAAAAAAAAAAAAAAAAACCTCCTGAATTCATTGATTATTTTTTCAGGGTTGTCCGTGTCTCTGTCTCCTTAGTTCTGCTCTGATCTTAGTTATTTCATGTCTTCTAGCTTTTGATTTGTTTGCTGTTGCTTCTGTGGTTCTTTTAATTTTGATGTTAGGGTGTCAATTTTGGATCTTTCCTGCTTTCTCTTGTGAGCATTTAGTGCTATAAGTTTCCTTCTAAACACTACTTTAAATGTGTCCCAGAGATTCTGGTACGTTGTGTCTTCGTTCTCGTTGGTTTCAAAGAACATCTTTATTTCTGCCTTCTTTTCGTTGTTTACCCAGTAGTCATTTGGGAGCAGGTTGTTCAGTTTCCATGTATTTGTGGTTTTGAGTGAGTTTCTTAATCCTGAGTTCTAATTTGATTGCACTGTGGTCTGAGAGATTGTTTGTTAAGATTTCCTTTCTTTTGCATTTGCTGAGGAATGTTTTACTTCCAATTATGTGGTCAATTTTAGAATAAGTGCAATGAGGGGCAGAGTAGAATGTGTATTCTGTTGATTTGGGGTGGAGAGTTCTGTAGAGGTCTATTAGGTCGGCTTGGTCCAGAACTGAGTTCAAGTCCTGAATATCCTTGTTAATTTTGTCTCATTGATCTGTCTTATATTGACAGTGGGGTGTTAAAGTCTCCCACTATTATTGTGTGAGAGTCTAAGTCTCTTTGTAGGTCTGTAAGAAGTTGTTTTATGAATCTGGGTGCTCCTGTATCGGGTGCATATATATTTAAGATGGTTAGCTCTTCTTGCTACATTGTTCCCTTTACCATTATGTAATGCCCCTCTTTGTCTCTTTTGATCTTTGTTGGTTTAAAGTCTGTTTTATCAGAGATTAGAATTGCAACTCCTGCTTTTTTTGCTTTACATTTGCTTGGTAAATATTCCTCCATCCCTTTATTTTGTGCCTATGTGTGTCTTTGCATGTGAGATGGGTCTCTTGAATACAATACACTGATAGGTCTTGACTCTATCCAATTTGCCAGTCTGTTTCTTTTAATTGGAGCATTTAGCCCGTTTACGTTTAAAGTTAATACTGTTTGTTATGTGTGAATTTGATCCTGTCATTATGATACTAGCTGGTTGTTCTGCCCATTAGTTAATGCAGTTTCTTCATCATGTCCATGTTCTTTACAATGTGTTATGTTTTTGCAGTGGCTGGTACTGGTTGTTCCTTTCCATGTTTAGTGCTTCTTTCAGGAGCTCTTGTAAGGCAGGCCTGGTGGTGACAAAATCCCTCAGCATTTGCGTATCTGTAAAGGATTTTATTTCTCCTTCGCTTATGAAGCTTAGTTTGGCTAGATATGAAATTCTGGGTTGAAAATTCTTTTCTTCAAGAACATTGAATATTGGCCCCCACTCCCCTCCCTTCTGGCTTATAGGGTTTCCTTAGAGAGATCCGCTGTTAGTCTGTTGGGCTTCCCTGTGTGAGTAATCTGACCTTTCTCTCTGGCTGCCCTTAATGTTTTTTCCTTCATTTCAACCTTGGTGAATCTGACGATTATGTGTCTTGGGGTTGCTCTTCTTGAGGAGTATCTTTGTGGTGTTCTGTGTATTTCCTGAATTTGAATATTGGCCTGTCTCACTAGGTTGGGGAAGTTCTCCTGGATAATATCCTGAAAAGTGTTTTCCAACTTGGTTCCATTCTCTCTGTCACTTTCAGGTACACCAATCAAATGTAGATTTGTTCTTTTCACATAGTCCCATATTTCTTGGAGGCTTTGTTTGTTCCTTTTTATTCTTTTTTCTCTAATATTGTCTTCTCTCTTTATTTCATTAAGTTGACCTTCAATCACTGATGTCCTTTCTTCCACTTGATCGATTCAGCTATTGATATTTGTTTATTCTTCACGAAGTTCTTGTGCTATGTTTTTCAGCTCCATCAGGCCATTTATGTTCTTCTCTACATTGGTTATTCTAGTTAGCAATTTGACTAACCTTTTCTCAAGGTTCTTAGATTCCTTGCATTGAGTTATAACATGCTCGTTTAGCTCGGAGTTGTTATTACCTACTTTCTGAAACCTACTTCTGTCATTTAGTCAGACTCATTGTCCAGCTTTGTTCCCTTGCTGGCGAGGAGTTGTGATCCTTTGGAGGAGGAGAGGCGTTCTTGTTTTTGGAATTTTCAGCCTTTTTGTGCTGGTTTTTCCCCATCTTTGTGGATTTGTCTACCTTTTGTCTTTGATGTTGGTGACTTTCGGATGGGGTCTTTCAGTGGACGTGCTAATCCTTTCTGTTTGTTTGTTTCCTTCTAACAGTCAGGCCCCTCTGCTGCCAGTCTGCTGGAGTTTTCTGACCCTGTTTGCCTGGGTATCACTAGTGGAGGCTGCAGAGCAGCAAAGATTGCTGCCTGTTCTTTCCTCTGGAAGCTTCAACCCAGAGGGACACCTGCCAAATGCCAACCAGAGCTCTCCTGTGTGAGGTGTCTGTTGGCCCCAACTGGGAGGCGTCTCTCAGTCAGTATACACGGGGGTCAGGGACCCACTTGAGGAGGCAGACTGACCCTTAGCAGAGCTCGAATGCTGTTCTGGGAGGTCTGCTGCTCTCTTCAGAGCCATCAGGCAGAGATGTTTAAGTCTGCTATAATCCCCTGACTGGGGCTGCTGCCTTTTTTACAGAGATGGCCTGTCCAGAGAGGAGAAAACTCAATTTTATCTTTTTCTTAATGTGGGAGTATACCTGCAGAATAAATTCATACTTTCTCTCTTTTTATTTCTGGAATGGGGATTCTAGGAGGACAGTCCATGTTTTATTCATCTCCCTGTGTCTAATGCCTATCATAGTACCTGACACATAATGGGCACTGCAAATGTTTGTATGAGTGGACTTCAGATTTCATTGCAGGTTGACTCTAAGTTTTAAACAGAGGATTCTATTTCATTGCAAGGACTGCAGATCCACGCCTTGTCAGCTATCGGACACACATACACACTTAAAAAAAAATTTCTGGGTGAAATTCATCACCAGTACTAGAACATTTAATACTTTTCTCTGATATTGAGTTTATAGCATCCTTTTCTTTTTTTTTCTTTCTTTTTTTTTTTTTTTAACCTAGAGCACTTAAGTTTACACACTGAACTCCTTGTACTAGAGTCCCCTTCTTTCTCAGGAATTATTTATCTGTAGCCAGATCTCCTGCCTGGGTATTATGACCAGACAGCCCAGGG
>NW_012116377.1:2358832-2361810 GCF_000951035.1 Colobus angolensis palliatus
AAAAAAAAAAAAAAAAAAACAGAAAGTATACTCTTGTGGGCATATTAGTTTGTGTTGGCTAGACTATGGTAACAGGTATCCCCTAAACATGTGCTGGCTCAGCAGAGTCACAGATGTGCAGTGGCTCTGCACTGCTGGAGTTTGTATTTCTCAATGACATAATTATTCTAGGTAGGTCTCCTCCACGCAGTCATTCAGGAACCCAGGCTCTTTGTGTCTTGTGGCTCCACCAACCCCTAAGTCTTTTGTCGTTGTTTCACATCCAGCCAGTGGGAGCAAAAAGGAGTGGAGGAGTGTACATGAGAAGTTTATGAATCAGCCTAGAAGTACTACACCTCTTAAATTTTTTAGGATAGAGCTCAGTGATATGACCCTACCCAACTGTAAGGGAGCCTGGGAAATACAGTAGAATTGTGTGCCTAGGAAGGAAGAAGGAATTTTTATGAACAGCTAGCAGTTTCTGCCATAGTCTGCCCCCCGGCAACCAGTGTCTATATATCCCTGTGAGCAAAGGGCTTTAAAAAAAAAAAATTCTTTATGGAAAAATGACCCAGGGTTAACTTACCGGTTCATTTTCCCTAGGAACAGATAAAATTGGGATGTCAGCTGTGTTAATAAAAAATATTGCTGTATTTTAAAAAGAGGCCCCTGGTTTGTAAACTGCATCTGAACTGAGAGAACTGTGAATGAGCTCTAAATACTGTTAGGAGCCCATAGCAATGGTCTTTCCTGAGAGCTATGCAACCCTTGTAGTGGAGTGTGCCCCCTCCTTGGTGACTATGAAGCCACATTTATGGAACTGTTATAAAAGATACTGGTTCTGGTGTGGAGCTTGGGGCAGTTAAGCCAGGATGGCTCCTGCACCTACCTGCTAACTAAGAAGTCATTTGGGTAGCTAGAGAAGAATCCCTGGAATGCTGTAAAGACTTCTGCTGAGACACTTGCCGCTGCCCAGAGGGCATGTGCTGTGTTTCCTTTGTGTAAAGCCGTGTGCCCTTGGTTGTCTTGAGCTTTGTGAGTTTGATGGCCAAGTTGCTGCAGAGATCAACGATAGTGGGTGTTATAGAATCCTACTTCCCAGACAGAACACATCTCTACCCCAAAGGATGCAAGCAGGATATCCAGCTCAGGGTGCAGGACTGCCACGTGACTTTCAGTTCTGTGTCAGACTACATGTGGTCACTTGTACAGAGACCCATACTCCAAAGAAGATGAATAATGTACCCCTCCCACATTCATGATAAACACAACAGGGACAGGATATCCACCACAAAAACTCTCTTTCAGAGAAGGAAGGAATGAGAAACATAAGACAGTACTGGTCCCTAACAGTGATGAATCCCACTGGGAGGGCATGAATGCTCCCTGTCCTGGTAGCAGCAGAAATCCCCCGATTAGATGAAATATGTCCCATCCGATGTTTGGAACTTACACTAAATTTAATTGTGCATCCTACACCTTTATTTGCAAAATATGGCAACCCTAAATGGGGTCTGCAGAGCTTTCAGGGCCAACTTCTATTATGCTGGAAGATTCAAATAGTCAAAGGTTTTTTGTTTTTGGCCAGGCTGATGGTTTCTTTAGCAATGCAATTTCTTTGAAAACTTGGAACATACGTTTCTGAACTGTTTACATCCAAACAATTCAAAGGGCCAGTAACCTGTCTAAGCTCTTCCTAGGCATAGTTTATAGGACTGCTTTATTTCTTCAGTTTCTCACCTCTGTTCTGCTTTCTGAAATTAATGTTGACTACCTTGAGGCCATTTGCTATAAAAGTTTGGGTGGAAAGACAACACCCTTAATCTGATCTTTGCCTCAGAGCTGAGTTTGTTTACCTGGGGAATTTTACTGGGCCTTGTTTCTCAAAGCCTTTTTTCATATTTACTTCTGTAACTTGTGGTCTAAAAGTCAGTGGGTTTTCTAACCCTGTGAATCCTGTTTCTTTTCAGCTCTGCTTGAAAGCCAACTAGTTCTTGCCTGAGCTTTTCTGTTTTTTTCTACTGCCCTGCTAAATGCATTAGGCTAACAGCAACACCCACTAACATTTGGCTTTTCCAGCCTCTTCTCCTAGAGCTCGTAAGTTTAGGAGCCCCTTGGGCTACATTCCAAGTTTTATCTAACATTTTGCCAAGGCATAATATTAGGATTTCAAACATTCATGTGTTTCTCTACTGCCCAAGGCCTGACCACTAAGCTAATGTGTCAAGGTATCCATTCCGTATATGTGACCACAGTAGCACACAGAAGTAACACATAATGACTCAGCAAAGTAGAAGTTGATCTCTTGTCCACATGACAGCCCTGGTGGGGTTTAGGTCTGTACAATAGCTTTCTTCCAGGTGGTAAGTCAGGGACCCAGGCTTCACCTCTCAGTGGCTCTGCCATCTCTGAGCTCTCGCTATTATCTTAGTTCATTTAGTGTTAGAGGAACGACCGCAGAGGGGCATTCTGGGTCAGTCTGGATATAGTCCTGCCATTTCTATTTACTTGACATTGGTTAAAGCAATCCGATGGCTACATCTGGTTGCAAGGAAGAATAAGAAACAGTCCAGCTGTGTGCCCAGGAGGAGAGTGAGTTTTAATGGGTAGCTCCAGTCTCCGCCACAACTGTCGAAAGGAAGCAGTTGATAAATTGATTCTTGGTGCTACCAAGGTAAGTGATCAGGTTTTTTAATCCAATTTTTTGTGTCATGATGAATCCATTTTTTAACATTTCTGTCACAAACAATAAGCAGTAATACACAATTGTATAAATATGTTCTGTTTTTTTCTCTTCTAGTCAACGAAACGGAATATTCCAATGCTCTTTGTCCGGGGAGATGGCGTTGTCCTGGTTGCCCCTCCACTGAGAGTTGGCTGAAACAAATAATTTGTCCTGTATGGAAAACAGGAGACTTTGTACAGTGGCCTTTCTAAATGTACAAAACATTCGAAAGAGAAACCTGCATACATTTTGATATTAAGAAATAATTCTGGGG
>NW_012116377.1:2363092-2366189 GCF_000951035.1 Colobus angolensis palliatus
AAACTTTTGGCTGTGAGGACTTGATTATACACATTTCTAAAACTCATGAACCTTAATATCTGACATTGTTACTCTCACATGCACATACAACTAAAACATACCAACCCACTTCATTTCCTAGCTGCTAAGATACAGGGGGAGGGACAATAAAAGGTTAACTGCAGAATAGCCACCTGTGTGTTAGGAAATGGAAGGAGGGGAGGCAGTGTGTGAGTCCTTTTGGAGCTGGGACTCAATCCACAACAAGAGACAGCTCAAGCAGGGCGCTGCCATGGTCCACATTGAGGTTTCCTCTGCAGGGGTGCTGTCCACTGAGGGATTATGCTGTGAGGGCCCCTGGGAGCCATGCCTTAGGCTTCTGAGTCTGCAGCGCACTCGGCTCCAGCCAGCTGGATGGCCAGTGGTCACTGGAGCTGGTGACTGGTGGTTTCTGCAATGAGGTGTCAGATTAGCCTAAGGGGAGCCTCTCCAGCGGGTGTCATGCCTGGATCCCTGTCTTGGTTGTTTTATGAAAGAAGCTGATACGAATTGCCATTGCCTCCCACAAAGAAAAATGGACAAAATATGGGACCACATCTTTGAGATGAAATGTACCCAAAATGAAAAGTAACTTGAGTATCCCAAGTTAAACTTAATCGTTAGCTACAAATGGACGATTTTCAAATTTCAAATGTGATTTTTGAAGATTTGCCCAAACTAGACTACTATCCCTCTACACACTAAGAGGCAGAAAGTGATTTCACACACCCTTTTATTTAATTTTATATATATTACTTAGTTAAACTGGGTGCGGTGAGGCACACCTGTAAACTCAACCACTAAGGAGACTGAGGCGGGAGGATTACTTGAGCCCAGGAGTTGGAGATCAGGCTGGGCAACATGACAAGACCCTTTCTCAAATAATACTTAGCTATTGCCCATATTGCTTTTAGCCTGCTGCCAGGAGGCCAGGAATGTTCCATTGTTTGAACAGATGTCAGGTGTGAGTAATGCTCAGCTGTGTTCAATGTAGAAAACTAATAAAAGTTCCAGGAGTCACCCTGGCTAGATCAAGAAGCACAATTGATGTTTCTCTGTCACTCAGCTCTGCTTAAGTACGTGGATTTCATTCGTGGGCAAGCTCCTCCCTGTAGCAGATGCAGACTTCCAGCCTACCTGCCCTCCACGTGCAGTGGTCTCATCCTCCTTGCTTGGTCCCTGTGCCCATCTGTGGGCTGGTTTCTATGGCTCTGAGAATGTGGGACTCTGATTGGTCAGGCCTTAGTCACACGCCCATTCTTGGAACTAAGGGCAAGCTTATTCCCACCTGAGCTGTGTGGTCTGAGTGTAGAGGGAGGGGTCGTTCTCCAAAGGAAACCAGAGGGAAGGGGGAATGGAGCTGGACACAATGCCTATTACACAGGAAAACTTTTAGTCTGCCCCAACTTACAGAAAGATAAATCACTTTGGTACTTTGCTATTAGTAACAAATTTCTTAGAACACACCTCAGACTGACACTATGACTTTAAGCTATTGCTCTGGAATCCAGGAGGTTCTGGAGCAACCTGTGTGGGGATTAGTATGGGTGGAGCTCAGATTTGTTGGCTGACTGGGCCTGAGTCCTCTCCAGGGGTCTAGGTAGGAGATCGGCAACACAAGAGGGCTGTTAAGCTGGGGGTAGGTATCGGGGTCCTCAGAGCTTCCGGGGAGGGCAGGGTACTTGAACAGAGTGGACTGAAGAACACTAAGCTCCATGAGACAAATTGCTGCTTACAGGCAGAGACCATATTCACAACCCCTGGCACAGGGCCTGGCCAAGAATTTGAATGAATATTTAAATGTTGAATGAATATTTAAATGACAAGAAGACTAGTGCAACAGGGCTTTGTGATCAGCACTGTGGATGGAAGGTTCAAGTGGGAGTTTGAAAGAAGGTGAACTTTGCACGTTGTTTTCCAGACACTTGTGGTTTCCTTCCCACAAGTGGACAATGTTCTCCATTTTTTTTACCCTCGTGGCCATCCTCCCCATTACCGTTTACCTGAAAATATCAGTATTTGCCAACTCCAGATACCTAACTAGTTATTAATTTACATGGAAAACTAATACGAAGAAACAAGGAAGATAAGGCCAAATGCTTTAAATTCCTTTAGATTCATTGCCCAGTTTTAATAAACCAGAGCATGTAGGTTCTTATTTCCTTGGCTGCTTCTAGAAATATCCTGGGTGTGGAGGCAGCATGCCCCATTGCAGTTTCTGATATTGATTACTCCAGAGGAATTTTTCTTGGTGCTCATTCCACCCACCTGCAGTGCTGCAGGGATCTGGGCTCAAGTGTTGACACAAGCCCCAGAGTGACCCTTAGTGAGGTGCAGAACTGACCATACAGGGTCTAGCAGTGCAGCGGGGTCAGAGAAACCTGGCTGTGAGTCCCTGCTGTGTCACATACCAGCTAGGCAAATAGCTTCTGTCCTAAGGTCAGTTGTAAGGGCTGGAAAGTGGCCCTAGGAGCAGGCTAGGGTCGTGCTGGGATGTTACCGCCAAATCCCTGACACCAGGGTCACAGGCACAGAGGTGGAAGGGGCACTGGGGAGGCCACTCCTTCAGCTTATTCCAAATGTGCCTGCGCTTTTCCTTCCCAGATAGTTTTCAGGAGAATGATGAATTTGAAATAACTTGATTTGTTCCATTGAAAGTTATTTTCAGATGTCTGCTCTGTGCCAGGATCTGTCCACAGAGGCCTGAGCAAGACCAACTATGTGCACGATGCTAAGAGCTGGGAAGGACCTGAAGTGGGTGAGGAGATGCGAGGTGACATGGTATTGTCGGGGGGTATGGGGGGATGGGGCTCAGACAGAGGTCTGTCTCAGCAGAGAACATTTGAGCGGACATCTGAACAGCAGGAGGGAACAGGCCCCGAGGGGATTTGGCAAAACAGCATTCTTCCAGAAACTGGAGGCCGTGCAGAGGCTCTGAGATGAGGCTTTTCCTGGTGGAGGGTCGGCAAGGAGGCCAGTCAGCATGGGAAGAGTGAACCAAAAGTCTGAGACCTGGGAAGTCCAGGTGTCATTCAGCACCTTCATTTCACAGAAGGGGATGAAGAGCCCAAGAGTGAAA
>NW_012116377.1:2366239-2367434 GCF_000951035.1 Colobus angolensis palliatus
CCCTTTTTGAAGGAAAGGTTCTTCCTTCTGAGTTCGCAGGTGCTATGGAGACCCTGCGTGAGCTGGTATTCAGGAAGGGGAAGGCTGTGCTTCCCTCCCCTTGGCCAGGCCTCGTGGGAGGAGCACAGAGTTGGAAATCACACCCGCAAGACTCAGCTCCATCACCGTGTGCTCTGTGACTTTTGGCAAGCTCCTCACCCATTCTGGGCTTCCATTCCTCACACGAAGGGAAATGCAGGGAGTTGTTTTTACTCCTAAACCTGCATGTCTTAGTTGGCAACACCAGGTGGTGCTGTGCTCTTTTGCTTTTCCACTTCAGTCCTCACTTTGCAATCAACATGAACTAATACTGGCCAGCAAGCTCTCAGATCGTTTATGGAACTCCAACCCTATAATAGCTACATAATATGTAGGCCCCAGGGAGAAAGTTGTAAGGGAAAATACCATTCTTGTGGTGCCCATATCCTGCTGAACTGAGATCACCAACAGAGCCGCACTCCAGGTGTGGTGGGTTTTGCTGCACTGGCTCTGTGCACGTGGCTGAATGATGGGTGGACAGAGCTTTCTTTGGGGCCTGAGGCCAGATTCTGCCATCCTGTTGAGCAGATCCCTTTTCCTGCTCATAGCCTTGGAGTCCTCATCTATACAGTGTCCTTTGAGCTTGAACAATGTGAGTTTCAGGAAAAGGGCTCAATCACTGCTATTGATTAAAAGAGCCTAGGTTTGGAGTTCTTGAAAAACTCTTGGTAGCAGTATCTGAAAGCCGACATTGGTGTGTGCTAGGAAAAGTGAACAGATGTGGAGTGAAAAAGCCATGCGTGTGAACGTTAGCACTGCTGCTTCCCAACTGAATAACAGACTCCACCTCTCTGACCCTTAGTTTCCTCCTCTATAAATGGGGATGGTGACAGTGCCTCCCAGGAAGAAGGGCTGAGGATGAAAAGATGTCCATCAAGGATGGAGCTCAGGTCCTGCCGTGGAGTCGGAGCTCGGGGCATCTTTGATTCCCTTAATTGGGAATTGGGCCAGCAGCTCTAAATAAGATGCGTCTTGTCTCCTCCTGAATGCCTTTCTGAAAAGACCACCCATAAATATTTATCTGTCTTTATAACAAGGATCCAATCTATTATTCATGAATCCATAGTTTCTGCCTTGCTGAGTCTACTACAACATTTTTTTTAAAAAGTTTTCTTCC
>NW_012116377.1:2368706-2371519 GCF_000951035.1 Colobus angolensis palliatus
TGGGCCAGCAGCTCTAAATAAGATGCGTCTTGTCTCCTCCTGAATGCCTTTCTGAAAAGACCACCCATAAATATTTATCTGTCTTTATAACAAGGATCCAATCTATTATTCATGAATCCATAGTTTCTGCCTTGCTGAGTCTACTACAACATTTTTTTTAAAAAGTTTTCTTCCATCTCTCCTTGCATTGTTTTTCCTGTATGACTTTTCCAGGCTGAGTTCTGCTAGAAACTGGATTGGCTAACAGCTGGTCATGATAAGGGTTTGGGAATCAGATGAGGGAACAGGGGAGCTTCCCCTTTGCAGGGTCCTCTGCCCTCCCACTCTGTGGTTCTCAGCAATGTCTTTCTCAGTTCAGCTTCAGGGTAGAAGAGAAATGGATGAAACCAGCTCCATGAACAAGGTCACCCCAACAACATCACGAGATAATGACATCACTGTCAGCTTCTGCTTAGGAAAAGCCCGGGACTTGAATAACCGAGGGAAAGAGCAGGTCATCCTCATGGCAGGTTGACAGAGCTGGTTGCAGACCTCCCCGCCAGATATCAGGGCCTGGGGGTATGGCTAAAAATGACCCAGGGACCACACCTGCCTCTGGTCAGTTGCCCCCAGCAGCCTTACCACATGCTCAGAACAACAGAACATCACCAGTGGGGTGTTTTGTTTCCCCTTTCCTAGAAGAAAGGTTACCAACTGCCAGAATCAAAATAGAACATGAACTGTGTCACTGGAATCCTGTCCAATCCAAGCACACTGATATTGTGCAATGCCCTTTGGAAGATAAAGCAGATAAGCAAAATCTCCAAGTTATTATCACATTGTTGGACCTGGCATTGCAGAAGGCCTCTAGCCGGCCTCTTCTAGGCTTGTCATGTTTCTGCAACACTGTGTGTCGAGTGCTTTTTGTGCTCTAGAAGGACACTATTTCATAGGTGAAACCAGGCGCAAAGCCTCACAGAAAGAATTATTTTGTTAAAGTGAATAGTTGTTCCCAACTTTTTCCATTTCCCAAGCTCATAGTTTTATACATTCTTTCTTTTTTTCAGGCTTGGCTTACATTCTTTACTATTATTTTATTTATTTATTTTTATTTTTATTTTTTTGAGACGAAGTCTCCCTCAGATCCCCCAGGCTGGAGTGCAGTGGCACAATCTCAGCTCACTGCTGCAACCTCCACCTCCCGGGTTCAAGCAATTATCCTGCCTCAGCTTCCCGAGTAGCTGGGATTACAGGCGCCTGCCACCATGCCCGGCTAATTTTTTTTTTTTTTTTTTTTGAGACGTAGTCTCCCTCTGTCACCCAGGCTGGAGTGCAGTGGCACAATCTCGGCTCACTTCAACCTCCGCCTGGCAGGTTCAAATAATTCTCCTGCCCCAGCCTCCCAAGTAGCTGGAACTACAGGCGTGTGCCACCATGCCTGGCTAATTTTTTTTTTTTTTTTTGTATTTTTAGTAGAAACAGGGTTTCACCATGCTGGCCAGGCTGGTCTCAAACTCCTGACCTCGTGATCCCCCCGCCACAGCCTCCCAAAGTGCTGGGATTACAGGCATGAGCTACCGCGCCTGGCAATTTTTGTATTTTTAGTAGAGATGGGGTTTCTCCATGTTGGCCAGGCTGGTCTCGAACTCCTGACCTCAGGTGATCCACCTGCCTCAGCCTCCCAAAGTGCTGGGATTACAGGCATAAGCTACCACGCCCTGCCAAATTCTTTATTATTCTTAATGGTATGACATAGTTTTCCATATGGTAATGAAATACCCATGCTGACTTTCCTGAAGAACAAGGAAAAATGAACAAATTGGAGAATACAGTGCTTGGCAGGCTTGTCTTCATATACATGATGAATATCATCAGCCTTTACTGAAGCTTTAAAATTCTCTTGGTCTAAGTTACTTTTCCTTGAAGGATCATTGCTGCCCCTTGACATCTTTGAGAATTGTTCAACATGTAAATGATGTGCATCATTTGATCAACTTACATTTTAGCTTCTTTATACTATCAGCATATTTTTTTCTGTCACTTTTGTGTTAGTATAGTAGATATTTGTAAAAGTATTGTGACTATTTTTAATTTTTATTTTTGATTATAGTAAAAAATGCATAACATAAAATTTACCATCTTAACCATTTTATAAGTGTGCAGTTCAGTACTGTTAAGCATATTCACAGTTGTGCAACATATATGAAGTTTTCTTAAAGCAAAGCCCTCCTGAATGTCCCTCATCCACAAGTCCTTCTCCCATGATGTAATACTTTATTACTGTGCCTAAACTTACCCTTCAGGGATTTCAAAGCCTTGGACAGTAACTCTGAACAAAATCCATGGGCAAGATTTAAAGTATGGGGAGCACTTAGAGAAGGCTGTGAAGCTATTTCATCCTTTACTCATCACAAGTCAAACTGCTTTGGGTAGAAAGTGCTTGACTGACAGGAGGAGAGCTGGCCTTGAAACTGCTGGATGAAGGCCCTGGTGAAGGCCTTCACATCACATCACCCTGTGTAAAGCCCTTGGTGGCTGCCTGTCTCACCAGAGTAACACCCACAATCCTGACCCATCTCTCCGCCTCCTGATCCAATCCGCCCTGGCCTCTCTGGCCTCAACTCCTTCTGTCCAGCCACTCTGGCCTCCTTGCCATTCCTTGAAAATATCGAGCTAATTTCTTCCTAAAGGCCTTTGCATTTGCTCCTACCTCTTCCTAGAACAATCTTTTCAAATCATGTTGAGCAACAGAACCACTCATGGAGGTCATAAAACTCTCAAAGCCCAGGCCACATCTTACACAAGTTAAATGATCTCTGGAGCCTTAAAGATCC
>NW_012116377.1:2371569-2375155 GCF_000951035.1 Colobus angolensis palliatus
GATGGTCTCGATCTCCTGACCTCGTGATCCGCCCGTCTCGGCCTCCCAAAGTGCTGGGATTACAGGCATGAGCCACCGCGCCCGGCCAAGATCCATTTTTAAAACAAAAACAGAAAAAAACCTCCCCAAGAATTCCAATGTGTAGTCACTTTTAAGAACCAGTATCCTAGATCTTGTGGTTCCCAAGGTGTGGTCTCAGATCAGCAAGACCAGGATCACCTGGGAACTTGTTAGAAATGCAGATTCTCAGGTCCTAGCCCAAGGTTATTGAAGTGGAAACTTTAGGAGTAGGGCCCAGGAATATGTATTTTACCAAGCCCTCCAGGTGACTCCCAAGCACACCAACTTTGGAGAACCATTGTCCTACATACTTGGTGCTCAAGATGAGCCTTGTGGACCAGTATCATCTGCATGCCCTGGAAGCTTGTGAGACAGGCAGAGTCTTCTACAATGCACCCCCACAGGCAGATCTGACCCAGTGAATGAGGATCTGCAGTTCACCAATATTCCTAGTCACTCATATGCACATCAGAGTTCAAGGAGCTTTCTAGCTCTGTCCCCAGAGAGATCCTGGAAGTGGTAAGACACCTGGCGGCAGGAACCCACCCAGCACCCAGATCTTGAATTCTAAATATCTTTTAACACCAAAAGAACCAGGCTTATTGGAGAAAGGGCTGATTCCAGGGCTGGGGCAGGGAAAGTACCAGAGGAGCCCAAAACATCTTATTGTGCCAGAAGGCAAGGAAATGACTGAAGAATGGTGGGGCTATGTCACAAAGACACAGAACCCAGTCTGAAGGGCTCTCATTGGTCAAATCTGAGGTGGTCTGATAGCAGTGGATTATAACCTAGTAAATAAAATAAAAAGCCATGAGTTCATAGTTATGTAAAGAATTATATGATTATATAAATAAATGGGTAGGGTCAGGCATGGTGGCTCATGCCTGAAATCCCAGTACTTTGGGAGGCTGAGGCTGGAGGATCGCTTGAGCCCAGGAGTTTGAGACCAGCCTGGGCAACATAGTGCAATACTGTCTCTACAAAAAATCAAAAAATTAGCTGGGCGTGGTGGTACCCTTGTAGTCCCAGCTACTCAGGAGGCTGGGTGGGAGGATCCAGGAGGTCAAGGCTGCAGGGTACTGTGATTGCACCACTGCCCTCCAACTTGGATGACAGAGCAAGATACTGTGTCAAAAAAATAAATATAAATAAATAAATACATACATAAATAAATAAAGTAAATGGGGGAGAAGGAAAAGCTCTTCCTTACAGTACAATGGCAACTAATAAGTTGTAGAAGATGGAGTATGCTAAAATTATTGAGGATCAGAGCACTTATATTCTAAAAGTGCCTCCCCACAAATTACTCATTCGTTAAAAAGGGGGAAAAGGCAATTTTTTCGTGGAGAAACCTGGAGGAGACCACCTAAACCAATTAACTGACATTAATGTCCCCAACATAGGGACAAACAGCACCACATGCCTCCTGCTGTGATGCACTGAGGGGGACACAACGTCACTTCTGTGGTGTTCCTGCCACAAAAGTGTCACCTGAATCTAGTCCTCAGGAAATATCAGCAAACCCAAATGAAAGGACATCCCACAGAATAACTGGCCTGCACTCTTTTAAAAATGTCAGGGTCAAGAAAGACAAAGAATGGCTAAGGAACTGTTCCAGACTAAAGAAAACTAAAGAAACACGAGGTCTCAGTGTAATATGTGACCGTTAGCCTGGAAAAATATGTGCAATTTAAAAAGGTTATTGTTGGAGCAATTGATACCATTTAACCATGCACTGTAGATTAGATATGGACTGTGGTTATGTAAGCTAATGTTCTTGTTCTTAGGAAGCACACACTGAAGTATAGAATGAAAGGCCAGTATGTTCGCACTGTGCACTCTCAAATGTTTCTGTGAAAAGTGTGTGTGTGTGCATGTGTGTGTGATGTGTATATTGTATATTTAGAGAGAGAGGACAGAGAATGAGGCAAAACAAACAATTAGTGATGAGAGTTCCTTGTACTATGCTTGGGATTTTCCTGTACATCTGAAATTATGTCAAAATAAAAGTCATGTCCCCCCTTCCTGCAAAAAAGACCAATGAGAGCAAACACCCGAAAGGCAGTGTTCTAGAACACTCTTGCTCCTGAGTTTGGTACGACTCTCTCCCTCTGGTCATTCAGGTCCACTTTTATATCCTATGCCTCCTCTACAGGGAGGCCACACCTAGTTCCCCCATCCAGTGTAACCCCCCATTCCCAGCCCCCCTCCATTACACTCCCCTGTGTTCTTGCTCGCCATAGCACTGTGTTAGTATGTGACACGATTCTTGTTTATATATTTGTCTACTCATTTACTGTCTCCTCCCACTAGAATGTAAGCTTCATAAGCATGGAGACTTTCCGTCTTGATAGTCCCCTCTATGTGAAATGAATGAATGCACAAATGAACAAATCTACAAATCTGAGGCTCCGTTTACTCATCTGCAGAACAAGGGGCTCTTCCGTGCAACATCTGGATCCTTTCCCCGTGCTGACACTGAAGGAAGGCATCTGGCAATGGAAGAGCTACTGTGTCATGCACATCTAAAACACTCTAGGCTTTTATTTACAATTTCCCATTTAGTCCTCACCACGATCCAGCAACAGCAGTGACAGTATCCTTATTCCGTTCCTTCATGTAGCAGAAACGTGCCAAATACCTGTTATCTGCTAGGCGCTTAAGAAGACAGTGCTGAGCACCACAGGCACAACCCCACCCCCACGGAGCCTGCCGGGTGAGCAGGACTGGCTGAGAAAACCGAGACTCAGAAAGCTTGCCCAACTTGCTGAAGTTATGCAGCAAGGACATGGCAGAGCTGGGAAGCCCACGCTGTCTCCACTGCTGGTAACAAGGGGCGTAAAGGAGAGAAGCTGCTGAGTTGGCCACTCCTCAGGTGGCTCCCTCAGAGCTGCCATGCCCACCTGTATCCATGGCCTCAACACGGCAGCAAAACAGAACACGCTGTAGCTCAGCCATTTCCGGTTGTGTTTTTTATTATTCCATGGCCTCTCGATCATTGTATCTCTTTTTTTATTATTTATCATTTTTATTATTTTATCATTCATTATTTATCTCATTTATCTGTTTTATTATTATTTCAGGGCCTCTTAGAGGGGACAAAGGGCTCTGTGGGGGTGAGAAAATGTGAGATTGGAATGACGCACCAAAAGGATTTATGTCTGCTACAACACACGAGCCTGGAGAAGAGGGAAGGAGGGTATTATATGTTTGAGGACACATCATATGTATTTCAGAATAGAACTTTCAACAAGAAGGGTTGCATGGCCCATAAGCTTACACTTCCCATAAGCAAGAACGCTGTCTGTTTCACCGGGCAAAGGTTGTGTTCAATTCAACCTGAGAAGTAATCTAAGTCGGAGATGAGATCAAATAACCTTGACAGAAAAAGCACAACAAAGTAACAAAATTAAAACCCACTTCAAAAATATTTGATGAAGACACTGAGCATGAAGAATTAAAACAATGTAAGGGAGTCAGGGTGGGAGGCCAGGACTTCTGAAAAGATGTTTCTTTTTTTTTTTTT
>NW_012116377.1:2376689-2379294 GCF_000951035.1 Colobus angolensis palliatus
TCTGAATTCCTTCAGCCACAGGAAGCTGTGTTACTGAGGAGAGACTGGAGGAACCCAAGCACCAAAAACCCAGAGAGGGTGAGCACAGTGGTGGAAATTGGGGATGGTATCAGCTTAGCCAGGCCCTTATGTTAGAGTAAATTACAACCACAATAATAACAGCTCCCCAGCCTTAATCCTCTGCTGTGTGCAGGTGTGATGCATGGCTTGCTTCATTTACCTCAACAATTCTTCAAGGGAGATGCTACAGGCCTATTTTGCAGATGAAGGAACTGAGGCTTCAGTTTCACTAGAGAGAGAAAGTGAGTTGCCTTGCAAATGGCAGAACCAGGATTCACACTCAAGCCTATCCGACTCAAGACCCATGTTCCTTCCAGTGTGTCAATAGTCTTGATTTAAAGGTGGGGATTATAAATCCCACTTTTGTGCAGACAGAAAAACTGAGCTCATACAGTGGAGGTAACACTGAACAAACTGAGGTTTGACTGGTTCCACATTTCTGCCAGGCATTTTGTGTGAGGAGTAGCTGGACCTTGCAGAATGATGAAACTGGAGGACTGACCACAGGGTGGCCTGATCAAACCCCTTCTGTCTACAGAGGGAGAACTGGACTCAGGACAGAGGTAAACAGCTCATGGCAGAAGGCAAGAGAGCAGCAGGCCAAGCACAGAGCCCCTGTCTTCAGCCTCCCAGGGGTGTGACTGAGCTGCTCTGGACTATAGTGGGAACAGATCTGTCCCACCTGCCTCCTGATGGCCTCTGTGTGCCTGGCAGGGATGCCTGCTGGGATGGGTTGGAGGCTGGGATGGAGGCATGTCTACAACCTTGGAGGGGACCCAGGAGGCCAGGGCAGGTGGGGTTGACCTTGTGACGGGGAAGTTGTCTCTGTGTGAAAACACAGCGAACTGGACAGGGGCCTGGGGCCTAGGGGTCAGCAGCCCAGCACCTGTCTATGCTGGTGAACCTGGGAGAGAGTGGGGGGTCAGGTGCAGTGCAGAGAGCAAAAGCAGGGCTTTATTCATGGAGGCATACTGTTGTTCTCAGATGTCCCTGCTCATCCTATACCTCCCTTAAAGGCTCAGCCTTTGGAGAGAAACCCCCTGAAACCATCTAAACTCCCTTTTCCTCCTCTGGCTGCAAGAGTCAGAATTCTGACTACCATTACTAGAAGGCTGGTTATATGCCAGGCCCTGGGCCCGACACGCTACAAATAAGATCTGACATTTAGCTTTCCCAACAATCCTGTGACCATGCTGTAACGAGCTAAGGCTCAGAGAGATCAAGTGACTTGCCTAAACTCACACAGCTGATGAGCAACAGAGCCAGGGTGGCAGCTCTATTAGGATAGAGACTTTTTTTTTTTTTTTTAATTTTAGACAAGGTCTAGCTCTGTGGCCCAGGCTAAAGTACAGTGGCACCACCACAGCTCACTGTAGCCTCAACCTCCTGGGCTTAAGCAAGCTTCACACCTCAGCCTCAACCTCCCGAGTAGCTAGGACTACAGGTATGAACCAACACATCTGGCTAATTTTTAAAATTTTTTGTAGAGATGGGAGCTCACTATGTTGCCCAGGCTGGTCTTGAACTCTCGATCTCAAGTGGTCCTCCCACCTCAGCCTCCCAAAGTGCTGGGATTACAGGTATGAGCCACTGCACCCAGCTGGGATTTCTCACTCTTGTTTGCTGCTGTATTCCCAGTGGTTGACACATAGTGGCCACTGGAATACACATTTGTTGAATAAATGTCTGACTCCAAAGCCACATCCTTTGCCCTCTGCTTTCTGGGAACTCTCATGGTGGGAAAATTCAATTTTGAGTGAAAATTGACTTGGAGGACTTCAATCCAGAGTGAATCCATTAATTTCTCTTCTATGGGTACTTTCTGTACTCACCAAAATAAAACAATGAAGAAAACTCCCCAAATAGAGTGTCAATGACATTATGCACATTTTTACAATTAGTAATCAGGGCTGCTGTGGAATTGATTTCTTCCTCAGGAGGATTCACAGAGATGCTTGTTAGCTCATTTTGCTTTTTGGCTTTCCTGCGGACAACATGGACAGCAACAGACCTTTGTTTTTCTGTGTCCAGTCCTTCTCCAAAAGTTCAAAGCCTTTTTGATTTTGCAACACAGAGTCTCTAAGGCACTTTCCTTAAGCCATGAGTTTCTGACTTTATATTCAACCCAGGCTTTGGGGGTGTGGAAAGGGTCATCTATATATCCTCAGATTTCCAAAAAAGGAATTGTGAGGTTGGCTTACCGCATAGCACCCTGTTGCCCAGCAAGGCCCAAGTCCATTGAATGTTCTGTTTGTTGGTTCATTACCACCCATGCCACACAGCAACTACAATTCTACAATTACAACTGAACTTCATCTAACTTTACTGACCATGATTTTTGTGGTGGTTCATCATTCAGGATATAGTTCAGCATCTCACAGAGCCCTAAGTCAGAATAACGCACTTTGAGTTATAACTTCTCAGAGCTGAAAGGGATCCTTTTACCACATCTAACTTTTCCCAAAGTCTGTTTCACACCACACAGCCCCAGGATACTGTACCCAGGAAGGTTTCCTTTGTTGCGGAAGTGTGGGAACTGCTATGT
>NW_012116377.1:2381934-2382341 GCF_000951035.1 Colobus angolensis palliatus
TTTTGACAAGGTCTCACTCTGTCACCCAGACTGGAGAGCAGTGGCACAATCACAGCTCACCACAGCCTCAAACTCCTGGGCTCATGTGGTCCTCCTGCCCTGGCACCTACAGCTGGGACTATAGGTGCACATCACCATGCACAGCTAATTTTTGCATTTTTTTGTAGAAACAGGGTTTTGCCATGTTGCCCAGGCTGATCTTGAGCCCTGGGCTTAAGCAATTGGCCCACCTCGGCCTCCCAAAGTGTTGGGATTACAGGCATGAACCATTGCACCCAGCCTTATGGTGGTTTTGATTGGCATTTCTCCAATGATTAATGAAGATAAGCATCTTTTGTGTGCTTATTGGCCATTTCTGTATCTTCCTGAAATGTCTATTTGAGTATTTAGCTCTTTTTTTTTTTTTT
>NW_012116377.1:2382446-2383124 GCF_000951035.1 Colobus angolensis palliatus
ACTGCAATCTCCACCTCCCAGGTTCAAGTGATTCTCCTGCCTCAGCCTCCCAAGTAGCTGGGATTACAGGCACATGCCACCACACCCGGCTAATTTTTTGTATTTTAGTAGAGACAGGGTTTCACTATGTTGGCCAGGCTGGTCTCGAACTCCTGACCTCGAACTCCACCTCAGCCTCCCAAAGTGCTGGGATTACAGGCGTGAGCCACAGCCCGTAATTGGCCCTTAGCTCATTTTTTAATTGAGTTGTTTTGTCGTTGTTTTTAGTTCCTTATGTATCCTAGATATTGATCTCTTATTAGGTAAGTGGTCTGCAGATATTTTTTTCCCATTCTGTAGGTTTCCCATTAAGTCTAATGTTAACTCTGGATTTTTCATAGGTGACCTTAATCATGTTGAAGAATTTCTTTTCTACTCCCAGATTGATGAGTGGTTTTGTTTGTTTGTTTGTTTGTTTGTTTTTAACATGAAAGGTGTTGGGTCTTGTCAATCCCTTGTCTGCATCAATTATCACTGCTTTTTTTTTTTTTTTTTTACTTCATCTGTTAATATGGTGTTCTGTGTTGACTGATTTTTGTATGTTGAACCACCCTTGCATTTCTGGGATAAATTCTACTTGGTATGGGGTGTGTGTGTGTATGTGTGTGTGTGTGTGTATATACATATATATATATATAT